>NC_037676.1:77761356-77996082 GCF_003255815.1 Theropithecus gelada
AAAAAAAAAAAAAAAAAAAAAAAAAAAAAAAAGAATTCTTGACGAATCAGAACTAATGAAAGCTTAGTGTGACATGAAATAACGCAGGTCATGTTGCTGAACGGAAACTTCTAGGAAGGACAAATGAACTCAATGTTGAGGTGGAAAAAGACTGTCCACATTATACTGGTGGCCTCCTGTGAGTTTCACAGAAGCAACAGAAGGATTTGAGACAGTAATTTTGATTAAAAAAAGTTAAAAGCTGGGGGCGCGGCCAGGCCAGGCCCGGGGGCTCCGCATGCTGCAGCTGCCCCCGGGCGCCCCCGCCGCTGCCCTCGCCGCGGAGCCGCGCGGAGCTGAGCCGGCGAGCTAACCCGAGCCAGCCGGCGGGCGTCCCGGAGGCGGCGGCGCAGGGAGGGGCCCAACGCGCGCACGTGGCCCCGGCGGCCGCCATGGCGGACAGCCGCACGGCGGGGGGCGCGGCGTTGGCGGCCCCGGCCCCCGGGCAGGGCAGTGGCGGCCCAGGACCACGCGTCTACTTTCAGAGCCCCCCCGGAACCGCAGGAGAGGGCCCAGGTGGCGCGGACGATGAGGGACCAGTGAGGCGCCAAGGGAAGGTCACCGTCAAGTATGACCGCAAGGAACTACGGAAGCGCCTCAACCTAGAGGAGTGGATCCTGGAGCAGCTTACGCGCCTCTACGACTGCCAGGAAGAGGAGATCCCAGAACTGGAGATTGATGTGGATGAGCTCCTGGACATGGAGAGTGATGACGCCCGGGCTGCCAGGGTCAAGGAGCTGCTGGTTGACTGTTACAAACCCACAGAGGCCTTCATCTCTGGCCTGCTGGACAAGATCCGGGGCATGCAGAAGCTGAGCACACCCCAGAAGAAGTGAGGGTCCCCGACCCAGGCGAACGGTGGCTCCCACAGGACAATGGCTGCCCCCCGACCTCGTAGCAACAGCAATACCGGGGGACCCTGCGGCCAGGCCTGGTGCCATGAGCAGGGCTCCTCGTGCCCCTGGCCCAGGGGTCTCTTCCCCTGCCCCCTCAGTTTTCCACTTTTGGGGTTTTTTATTGTTATTAAACTGATGGGACTTTAAAAAAAAAAAAAGTTAAAAGCTATTGTTTCCACTCAATAGATGACCAACCATGTCAGCCAAGTGCTTCTTTTCCAGCCTCGCTTAGGACAAACCATGTAGAGGAAACTGCTAATAATTGAAACTCCCAGGACAAATGGCTTAGTGGGTGCTACAGCTTTTCACGCCACACTGGACATGCTCCCTGTTCCACCCGGTAGCCATGCTGCTGTTTTCTCTAGGCCTATGTGCTGACCTTGGTTGTCAAGCATTTCCTCAAGCACAGTTTCTAAGTGTTGGGAATTCATGTTAATTGTCTTGTAGTTTTTGGATACTGCCCGGACACAAAACAGTCCAACTTCAACCCATCTGTTCTCTCCTAAAGGATACAAAACTCCCCTGCACCCTCTTAGCAATTTCTCTTCTGGATTCCTGCCTATACCACACCAGCAGGTAACTCTGAAGATAATTTCCAAATTTTTGCTTCAGTTTTTTATTCTTTATGCTAGATCAACTTCTGCTTCTTTTGGCTTAATATTTTGCACAACTTCAAAAAAAATGCAAGTTGTCTTTTCAAGTGAAATAAATGAGAACTGCTGCAGGGCACCGACGCAGTTGAGCAGATTTTAGGCTCTGCTGTAACCTATTTAGAAAGCAAACTTCCCAGATATATGTTCATACACCATGTTGGAATTAACAACAAGAGAGTAGTAGGAGGAGTTGCATAGTGTTCCACCCAGTCATTTGCAAAAATGAAGTTTGTCTCAAAAGATTAGAGAGCTAAATAATTAGGAGTTATAGACACTGTCAATGCTATTTTTTATATCTCTATCTATCTATATATGTGTGTATATAGACATATATATACATATATTATATATACATATAAATATATATATATATTTGCTTTTTAAAAAATACCCATGCTGCTGATCTAAAGTGAGAGGGAGGGAGGGGAAGGAAGACTGAGAGCAGGTAGTTATAAAGAACAAGGTACATTTTACTCAGCAAAGCTCTTTGAAACCGGTATGTATTATCTGATTTTGAGATGCTGAGTATTTTGGATATTTACTCTATGTGGCAAAAAAACAGCTGATTTTATAGTGTCACACTATCCTCTAATAATCTGATAAAATAAACTGATAGACATTAGGGTATATGCATCATATGTTACATTTCTATCAATGTAAATGTTGAGCTATAGACTGCATATTTCAAATTATGCTGCCCGACATAGAATAAATATTAAGCAACTATTCTTCCTTTGTTCTGTCTCTTCCATTTCTTTTCTGAGATGATTGGTCAAAAGTAGCCAAAGAGGTTCTGGAGAATTTCTTGAAAAGGCTGTTGTTTTCACTAATTCATGCCAAATCATCAGAATATAGCAAAAGCCTTTTTTTTTTTTTTTTTTTTCCAATCTAAATAATAACATACACCCCAGCAACTGGCAGAAAAGCAAATCATCTTATTCAATTTTCCTTTAAAATTGTTATATATTCCATAATGTTTATTTGGACTGACACATTTTAATTAGAATAGTCATATTATCATTCAATATCAAACAAGCTATAGAGTACACCATTCAGGCACCTGAATAAAAATGACAGAAAGTATTAATATGGTAACCACATAGCACTCCAGATAATTTTTTTTTCTATCACTGCATTTTATTGCCAGTGGCCACAGTGTGAAGTTGTGGAATTTTGGAGAGACATCTGCATACTTAAAGGAGAGAAGAAGAGTATAAAAGTATAGAGGTCATGATCTTTAAACAAAATGTAAAAGAACTTTGAAGTTGAGAATTAACACAGAAATAATACGAAGGAAGGACTCACATACAGAACAAAAATGAAATTTCCTAAGGACAATTTTTGTCTTTTATTTTTCTTCATATGTTTGTATGTATGTATTTTTAGGTATATCCATGTATGCAAATATATAAAAATAGTAACACTGTGGAACTTCTACCAGTTGGTTGTGTATTTGAGGTTAAAATAAAGAAGGTTACACCTACCAAAATTAAACTCCCCACTGTTAAAGTACAAAATATTTTCCTTTTCAGTTTTATCTTTTCTACCACATTTACCACCAAAATTACTTGAAAGAAAGTCATATTTGAACACTAATTTTTTTCTAGAGTCATTTTTTATTCTTAGAGAAACAAGTTTCAGACTGTAGATTTGTTTTGAATTCTCATTCTATTAATTTTGAAACATTTTGAAATGTAGAGAGAGTGTTAGAAAAGTATTAATTGGTGAGTGATTACCAGAACTCTTCTCTGTTAACTTCATTGCTGTGTACACCAGCTTGGGTTGACAAAGTTGGAATTAATAAATGATTGGGCACTCAGCGCTGTGGCTCGTGCCTGTAATCCCAGTATATTGGGAGGCTGAGATGGGTGGATCACTTGAGGACAGGAGTTCGAGACCAGCCTGGACAACATGGCAAAATCCTGCCTTTGTTAAAAATACAAAAATTAGCTGGGCATGCTGGTGCGCACACTTGTAATCACAGCAACTCAGGAGGCTGAGGCAGGAGAATCACTTGAACCTGGAAGGCAGACATTGCAGTGGGCCCAGACTGCGCCACTGCACTCCAGCCTGGGTAACGGAGCGAGGTGCTGTCTCTAAAAAAATAAATAAATGTTTGGTAGCATGAACTAATGGCAAATCATCAGAACTGGGAATGAGGATAATGGTGGCTTTGATGCTATAGCTGTGACTATGGGGAAGTTAACTGCCTTCATTTGTACAGTACACTCATATCTGTATAATAAGATAATTATCCTATATATTCTCTAAAATGCAGTTCTACAAGTGCAAATCTACTGATATCCTGTTTAAAAAAGAGTTATTTTTAAGCAAACATTTAGCCACATATATGGCAGCTTGGCTTGCTCTGTTTAATTTATATCTAGGATATCCATAATCCATAAATTACTTGAATTCTAGGGCTATTAGTAATTGATCATTATAAAAAAATTACATTTGGGACAGAATTTAAGAAACCATATATATGTACACACACATATATATCCATATATATATATATATCCATAGACACATGTGTATGGATATCCATATATATTATATATATTCCCCGTGTGTGTATATACACACACACTATATATTTGCCAACAAAATAGAATGTCGAAAATGTATAAAAGAATTACTGTCCTGTTTTTTAAGAAAATAATGTATTCCAAAAGATTCCTCTGTTTAGAAAACTACTACAACCTATTAATATAATCTGCAAAACCATTTTGCAACATTCATAGTGATCTGAAACAAAATACTTAAATTTGACAAAAAAGATCAGTTTTGTTTTATCTGTACTTATTCCACCAAGAACTCTCCAGACATTGATTATTCTGAGCCAACTGAAGATTATGTCCAAATATGACATATACTCCATGTGAGAGGTGAAAATTAGTGAATTGTCCTAATTCTGACTGAGCCGTGTTTTCATTGCCATTTTACAGATAAGCTTTTCTTGCTAATAGAGAGGTTTGACAATTCTCAGAAACCCAGACTACTTGAGTGAAAATTCAATAAGTAAGTTAAGGATACCAAATGGTAACCAGGCCTTGGGGAGGCTACACAATTGAAACACAACTTTTTCTGACAGTTTGTAGTGTAGCTCTGGTGGTGTGTTTCAAAATCTGTCAAAAAGATATAACTGGACTTAAGAGTTTAGTTTGATTCTTAAACCAAATAATCGGACAGCAATGTGGCATTACTGCCTTTGGCCGTTTAGAGAAAAAAAAAAAAATCTTGATTTTGAAAGAGCAAAAGCATTAAACTCATCAAATTGCTGCTGTGTACTGGCAGAAAAACTTTCTAAGTTTCACTGCATGAACAGTCAGGACAATCAGATAACGAAGGCATCTTCACTGATGTCAATAGGACTCGAACAATCACATCCCCAAAGAAATGATGTTTAACAATTATCTCATGTAATGTGATGGGGGAGTCATCAACTTTCATTTGTTTCAATGGTGATTTTACTTTCATTTTCTCAACGTCAGTAAAACAGCTGCCCCCGCATTTGTCATATTGATGCTCAAGTAAAACTAAGGAAATTGACACTAGAGTCTCACTGCTTTCGAGTGCCACCAGGTTGCTGCTATGAATCTATTTTTAAAAAAGGTAAAATTGAGCAGGGCATGGTGGCTCACGCCTATAATCCCAACACTTTGGGAGGCCGAGGTGGGGGGATCACGAGGTCAGGAGATCAAGACCATCCTGTCTAACATGGTGATACCCCGTCTCTACTAAAAATACAAAAAAAAAAAAAAAAAATTTGCCAGGTTTAGTGGTGGGAGCCAGTAGTCCCAGCTACTAGGGAGGCTGAGGCAGGAGAATGGAGTGAACCCGGGACCTTGCAGTGAGCAGAGGTCGTGCCACTGCACTCCAGCCTGGGCGAGAGTGAGACTCAGTCTCAAAATAAAATAAAATGAAATAAAAAGGTTAAATTGAAAAATACATTAGCATTGTGTTTAAAATTGTTTGTGATTGGATACATATTAAAAATATAATTCGTAATTGTATAACTCAGAGTCACTAGACTCCAGAGTTTGAGGATATCATAGAAGTTATTTATTTTTTATTCTGCTGTTTGTATTCTGTAATATTTTAGCACCAAACGTGTTAGATTTAGCCACTAAATCAACAGGATATTAATTATTTTCATGTTTACTTGGAGCAAATAACATCAATAGTAGGAAGTATTTATTTTCCATACACTGTACTAGTACTATATGTGCATTTTTCATTTAACTCTCAAAACCCTTGCATAAAGTAGGTACTACTAATATCTACATTTTACAGCAAGGAGATAGAGGTTTAGAGAAGCTTCATGACTTTTCCAGAGGACAAAGGCAGTAAATGGCATTAATAGGTGACTCTGAATCATGGCCTACCTGGATTTATATAGAGCTCTTTCTACAGGTATTTGATTTCATTACTAAGTAAATAAATACATAAATAAATATTTGTAGGTCTCCTACTTGATGTTATGTAAGGGATTTGAGATAGCTATCCCATTGGAAAAAAGCTTATTACTGGTTCAGTCTAAACTTTGTAGCAATTAATTCAATAGTGCAAACAAATTATCAAGGAACTCACCTGCCTCCCATTGTTTCATCATTCATTGCATCCATGGCTATTATTTTGAAGACATATAACCCCAAAAAGTTACTTTATAAAGGACTAGGTAAGATTGTGATGAATCTCAGTTGAAAGGATTAGCATGTGGAAATCAAGACAGGAAAAGCAGTTCTGACACAGGGCTTTGGGGGAAAAAAAAAGAGGAGTACTGAAAGAATGTTTAGGGTATCACTTATATAATATCTTCTATTAGTCTCTATTTTCCAAATGACCATTTGTATATTGAACAAACAAAGAATTTTTTGAAAGCATCATATGTATAATGCATACAAGACAAAGAAGTAATCATTTTCCCAGAATTCACACTAATAAGATTAATGCTGAAAATCTCAGAACTGGGTTAAGGGGAAGACCAGAATGAAAATTACTCAATGTTCTCTAGGCAGTTAAACACCACCAGAAATGTAAGAAGATAAAAAAAAAAAAAAAAAAAAAAAGTATTTCCTAGAACTCTTCTTGTGGAAAGTTCTGTGAGTAGTTTGAAGATGGAATGTTTAAGGTGAAATTTGGCTCCCAAACCCATCTATTTACATAAACTCTCTTCTGAGGAAATTGTAGTCTTCTGCTGTATTAGTCCATTTTCACACCGCTATAAAGACATACATGAGAGTTGGTACTTTGTAAAGAAAAGAGGTTTAATTGACTCACAGTTCTGAATGGTTGGGGAGACCTTAGGAAACTTGCATGGTGGAAGGAGAAGAGGCACATCTTAAATGGTGGAACGCAAGAGATAGGGAGCAAGAGCGGGGAAAACTGCCTTATAAAACCATTAGGTCTTGTGAGAACTCACTCACTATCACAAGAACAGCATAGGGGAAAATGCCCCCATGATCCAATCACCTCCTACCTGGTCCCTCTCTCAACATGTGGGCATTATGGGGATTACAATTCAAGATGAGATTTGGGTAGGGACACAGTCAAATCATATCATTTGCTAAGTGGAAATGCAAGTTCGGAGCTTGGAGTTTGGAGACGAACTCTTGAAGACAATATAGTATCGACACAGCAATTCTTTATTTTCCTTTCTTCCCCGGGTGCACCCTAGCATCCTCCTTATCAAAATGTGCTTACAAATAGTTTGACAATATATGTTTGAAGGGGTATCAGTTTATGAGGCTTCTTAGGGCCCCCATGTGTCTAGGCTAGTCCTGATTATTGAAGACTGGAGGAGATCAAAGTATGCCACTGTTTTACGTAATTACTTAAAATAAAATGAGGAAAATCATGAAACCCCAAATCAACAATAACAAGCCAGCAAGAAAAGTTTATAATACGTTTCGCTTTCCCTCTTTATATTATTTCATCACTTTCATCCTTTAGTACTGAATAAACATTCATTAAATAAATCGTCACAGCTGCACCATATCTCAAATGCTTTAACTCTGTTGGTATTTATAAAACAATCTGCTTAACACATATCTTCATAATCGCTTACTCTTAATTTTTAAGTGAATTTATTTGGAGACTTCAGAAAAAATATTTGACTACTGATGCAGTTAACTTAATGGTTCAATGTCTATTCAGGATTACTGTATCTTACTAGATCAGTTTTCGAAAGTTATACTTTCATAGATAATTGTCTACGTTGTTTAACGCGGACCGACATAATATAGTTTAATGCTTCCTCAAAAATATTTTACTTTTATAGTTATGTTACTTTTTATATTTTTAATGTTTTCAATTTTATTTGCATAAACTCTTCAGTCCTTTGTATGTTTAATTAAAGATTAATAATAAAGAACTAGCTTTAGATTTGGATAATCTTTTTGCTTCTTCATTTTATATTTTGTCTTATATTATTTCTTTTTTAGACTGTCTTCTATTATTTCATTATTTAAAAAATATTTTGAATAGAATGCTTTAACTATTAATTTTTAATCTTTTGTTAGCTTTTAATATATATTTCAACCTGTAAATTTTTAATTTTAGCTATGTACACATGCATATAAATGTAGTGATATTATTTTTTAGTCATAAATATTTTGTAATTTTCATTATGATTTTCTTTTACTCAAATGTTAATTAGAACTATGTTTTAAACTTTTAGATTTTTTTTTTAATTAAGCTTTCTAAAAAGCTAAATTTTAGTTTTAAATCAGTATGACCTGAAAAAAGTTTGGAATAATATTTGGTATTTGTAAAATTTGTTTTGTGGGCTAATCTTAATTTGTGTAATTATCGATGTAACTAGAAAACCATACGTATTCTTTAAGTAGTGTGTTCAGAATTCTCTCTCTCTGTTTCTTTATATGTATCTATCTATCTATCTATCTATCTATCTATCTATCTATCTATCTATCTATCTATCTATCTATCTATCATCTATCTATCTATCTAATGATGCAGGATTTTTGCTCCTTAGTTCAACTAAAATCCAGGTTCTTGTAACATGACCAGAAAAAATTAGGCACAAGGACACACTGAAAGATGAGGAGAGTGGAATTTATTAAAAGAAAGCTCTCAGGGAATAAAAGAGGTCCTACCAACAGGCTCCCACCTCACAGATTGAATACCAGGCCACGACACAGGAGCAGAGAGGCCAGGCTCCTCCCCCCTGCTTAAGGCATGAATTCCCAGTGGCTCCACCTCACTCTACCAATACTGCAGGCAGGCCCCCAGTCTGTTGGGGGCATGCCCAGACACCCTGGACAGATTTCCTCATCTGCGTAAAAGTATCTGATGTAAACACTTGCGGGGCAGGTTGGAGATTCTCCGGGTAGCTTCCTTTATCTGCCTCCTGCATCTATTACATACACATACATATGTATGTATTCCCACTTCCATGCACAAACACATACATTCAACTTTAACCCCAATTTATTAATCAACTCTGTCATTTATTTTATTTCTAGTTCTTTGAATCTTGTTTTTTCATGATTTATAGGCAACATGTTAAATGTATATAGATTGATAATTAGTTATATCTTTATGGTAATTTTTTTACTTTACTATTATGTGACAATCCATGATCCTAACATGTTTTGACCCTTAAGGTACATTCAGTCTGGTGGTAATGTTGCTCAACAGTTAGTCCTTTCTTTTTACCTCTCTCAGTGTGTGTGTGTATTGTTAAACTTTTTTTGGGGGGGTAAATTATGCTTTTTGTGTATTTCCCCCAATGTGGGAATTGCTATTGTTTAAGAGAGGTATGTGTGTGTATATATATACATATATATATAGAGAGAGAGAGAGAGAGAAAGAGAGTTATAGTTATTATGACATTGACTATATTTTAATTATTTTATTAGTTACTCATATTTTAATTTTCATCCTACATATACTAAATTATAAATTATAAATATTGCTACCACCACCATGAACAATACAAAGTCACATAATATCTGAAGTCCAAACAACTTCCCAATGGTTTATTTCATTTTATTGTTATCTAGTACTTTATACCTACTTTGATTTTTACTTCTGCTAAAAAAAATTCCTGTTTTTGTAGCTAGTATTTATTTAGAATTTCCAATAGCCTTTCTTTAGACTTCAATTTCCTTCTTAACAAATATTTAAGAATATTAACGTTTCTTTCAAGACATGAAAGTTATGTATTGGTTCTGTTTGAAAATGTCTATTTTCTCATTTTTCTATGATAACTATGTGACTGGATATTGAATTCGAGGTTGAGAGTTTTTTCCTCAGCATTTGAAATATTAATTTGTCTTTTGATATCTTTTAGTTTATAAGAATTATGCTTTCATCTAAATTTTAATGAGCCCTAGGCATAAAATTGGGCTTTCTTTTTTTTTCTGGTTGTATTTATCTTTGGTGTTACTGTAATATACTTGAAGATGCATTTATTTATATTTATTTCCCTTAGAATTATGTCACTTCTAAGATAGACATCACCAATTCAAAATTAGCTTATTTTCCATATGTTTATGTATTTTCATTTTTGCATTGCCTATTATGTACTTTTTTTTAAAGATAGAATTTCTTTTTAAAAGTGGTTGCTGTAAGAACTAGATACATGTCCTCCACTTTCAACAGGCAACATAGTGTTAAACTTGTACCACTTCATGTACATTACAATAACTTTACAACTGTATAGGTAAATTTGCATTCCCTGACTGTCCCTGCCCCTGCAGCAATTGTTTCTGTTGTAGCTGTTACAGGAAAGGGGTCCCGATCCAGACCCCAAGAGAGAGTTCTTGAATTTCATGCAATAAAGAATTCAGTGTGACTCCACAGTGCAAAGTGAAAGCAAGTTTATTAAGAAAGTAAAGGAATGAAAGAATGGCTACTCCATAGACAGAGACTCCCTGAGGGCTGCTGGTTGCCCACTTTTATGGTTATTTCTTGATAATATGCTAAACAAGGGGTGGATTATTTATACCTACCCTTTTTAGACCACATAGGGCAACTTCCTGACATTGCCATGACATTTGTAAACTGTCATGGTTCTGGTGGGAGTGTAGCAGTGAGGATGACCAGAGGTCACTCCTGTTGCCATTTTGGTTTTACTGGCTCCTTTATTGTAACCTGTATTTTGTGCTGACCTCCTATCTCATCCTGTGGCTTCGAATGCCTTAACCATCTGGGAATGCAGCCCAGTAGGCTTCAGCCTACTTGGGTTTCTAATAGAAAACAGAAGAACCAACAAGCTGAGTCATTTTTGAAGAGGATGGCAAGGGACCCCAAATAAGCTCAACAAAACTGGGAATCCAAGGAATGGTGCTTGTAGGGAAAGAGAGGTCAGTTGTAGTCCTTAAACCTCTTGGCACCTGGTGTGGGTTATAAAACAAGGAGCTGGAGTAAAATTGCCCTTACCCCTAATCCAAATGCTCTCCAGGATTTAGGAGCTGCCCAATATGGTATTGGTTTCTATTTTTTGTTTGTTTGCTTTTTTCCAAAACAACCTTGCTTGGTACTGCATGGAAAGTCAAGCTTTTCTTCTTGCCCACTCAGGACCACCTGTCTGGGCTGGCCTCTTCCCCCTGTCTTCACAGCATTCCTAAGGAAGATTTTTGCAGTGCTCTCTGGAGCTGAGGGAAGTGGAATTTGGTCCAGAGAAGGTGGAAGGAAATAGTTTTCCTGTTTCCTTTTCTCAAGGTGGATATTCTCAGGCTTCCTTCATACCTCCTTCCCATGGGTGCAGCTGGCAGTATAGTCAGGTTGTGGAGGAGGGCTGAGAAGAAAGGGGCACTGGTCCAGCCCCAAGTTTTATCCAAGACAGGCACACATTAGATACCATCCCACCTTCCTCTCTTAAGAACAGGCCAGCCACACATACAACCCTTTCCCTACTTTACTAATGTGTCCTTTATGTGGTACCAGAAATGGGAGACAGGCAGACTTACCCCCCGCAATCTAGAGAGAATGTTGTTACTATCCATAAAACTTGACCATCCCCATATCCTACTCCTTTTCGTAAAAACGAATGCTTAAACCTGTGAGCCTGCCGTTCCTTTCTATGTGTTGATCAGTTTCCTTCCACTCGAGCTGTGCGGGAGAGAAGGGCATTGAAATTGTAGGTTGTAATCTTGTGCCAACCAATAAAAACCAGTATTTCTCTCTCTCTCTCTCTCTCTCTCTCACACACACACACACACACAGCCTATACGAAAACTAATTATTTTTGCTGCACTTTATACAAATAATCAGGCCAAGTGTAATAAAGCAAATCAGTCTTACCATAATTTTTAAGTGAAAATGGGAAACTGGAGAGAGAAATATGTGACAAGAACTATGGTACACTTGTTATTAAATTATTGTCTCATTAGTTGTTTTTAAGTTTGTTTCTGCAACTTAGGCTAACCCTGCTTATTCCTGTGAAGCAACCAGTAAACTCTGACTGCTACTCAGAAGAAATAAGAGGGTTGGGTAATGTAAAAATCTGGATCAATATGCTAATCCTGGGTATGTATTGGAATCATCTAGCAACCCCATATCAGTTTGGTTCCAACAAATTCCCAGTTCATGGAAAGCTTTCTAATTTAGTTTACTTGGGACAACTTTATTTATTTTGCTTTACTCTTGTGGAATGTATTGCTGTTATACTCTTTGTGTAGGATTTCAGGGCAAGCTTGCTGACTGTTATGTTAAACACTTATATATCTTCCAGATATCACCCTTTGTCAAAACTCAAGAGTTATAAATGGACCTTACTGTACTGATGGTTTCTGACTGAGGTTCTCTCTACCCTGAATGCAAAGGATCCTCATAGTTAGGCAGGAATATCACTGCCCTTATTCAGCCTGAAGAAGTTACAGAAGATGAATCTTTGCCCCTCTGCAACCCTTAGGATTAAGGGTTCTCTTGTGAAAGGGAGAGGGAAATGTCAGAGGTGTATGTACCAAAGCAATTCCATCTTAAATAGGAGCCTCCCCTTTTTAGACCATATAGGGTAACTTCTTGACATTGTCATGGCATTTGTAAACTGTCATGGCACCGATGGGAGTGTAGCAGTGAGGACTACCACTCTCATTGCCATTTTGGTTTTGGTAGGTTTAGGCCAGCTCCTTTACTGCAAACTGTTTTATCAGCAAGGTCTTTATCACCAGTATTTTGTGCTGACCTCCTGTCTCATCCTGTGACTTAGAGTGCCTTAACCATCTGGGAAAGCAGGCCAGTAGGTTTCAGCCTCATTTTACCCAGTTCGTACGTAAGATGGAGTTGCCGTGGCTCACACGCCTCTGACATAGCTGCCTTATGTATTATATCCCCATATGTTATAAACCCAAGAAGACGATGCTATAATTTTTGTTCTAAATAATCATTGGGATACTTTTCCTTTATTCCAGAAGATTCAAGTTTTTTTTCAGCCTGAAAAACTACCTTTCATAGTACAGGTTTGCTGGAGATAGATTCTCTTAGTTTTTTTTATTCTTTTTTTTTTTTTTGAAAGGGTTTTTTTCATATTATTAGTTGTGAATATTGTATTTTATGTTAAACTCTTTGTTGAATTTTTTTTATTTTATTACTACTTTTTGGCCTTCATAGTTAATGATGAACAGTCCATGATTAATTTAATTGTAGTTTCCTTGTATGTCATCTTTCACTTTTCTCTGGCTGCTTTTAAGATTTTTTTTTCATCTTTGGTTACCAGCAGTTTGACTATAATATGCCTAGGCATGGTTTCTTTCTATTTATGGTGTTAGGGATATCTTGATGTTTTAAAAATTGTCAAATTATGTCTTTCACCAAATTTGGGACGTTTGAAACCCTTATTATTTAAATATAATTTTCTGTCCCATTATCTCTCTTCTCTTTTGGAAAGTCTAATTTTATTGATCTCTAGCTACATATCATCTATCCATGTATCTATTTATGTATGTATGTATGTCTCTATCTGTCTCTATTGTGAAAGAAAAATATCTTGGGCCCCTTCAAGCTGGGAAGCACTCAGGGCAAATCTGCCTTCTCTTCTATTCGGGTCACCTCTTTGCTCGCATAGATAGATGCATATTCTGATTGCCTCCTTTGGAAGGACCTATCAGAAACTCAAAAGAATGCAAGTATCTGTCTCTCACCTATGTGTGACCTGGAAGCCCCCAGTGGTGGGGCCTTGTTTTTAGCTGCCTCCACCTTTCTGGACAGAACTAATGTACTTCTTACATGTTGATTGATGTCTCATGTCTTCCTAAAATGCATAAAATCAAGCTGTGCCCGACCACCTTGGGTACATGTGGTCAGGACTTCTTGAGGCTGTGCCATGGGTGCGTCCTCAACCTTGGCAAAATAAACTTTCTAGATTAACTGAGACCTGCCTCAAATTTTGGGGGTTCACACTATCTATCTATCGGATGTTTTGATATTGTCCCACAGCCCCCGAGCCTCTGTTCTTTTTAATTTTCCCTTCCTTATTCTTTGGTTTAGATTATTTCTTGTGATTTGTCTTCAAATACACTAAACTTTTGCTCTATCATCTCAACTTTGCTATTAAGCCCATACAGTTAATTTAAAAAATGTTTTGTATTGTGTTTTGCAGTTAAAAATTTTCCATTTTATTCTCGTATTAATTTCCTAGGGCTACTGTGGCACAAACTGTCTGGCTCCAAACAACAAAAAGTTATTATTTCCTAGTTTTAGAGGCTAGAAGTATGTTATCGTAGATTGGCAGGGCCATGCTCCTTCCAAAGACTCTAGGGAAGAACCCTGCTTTGCCTCTTGCAGCTTCTGGTGATTGCAGGTGCTCTTTGGCTGTGGCATCAGAACAACAATCTCTACCTCCATCTTCCCATGACATTCTTCTTTCTGTCTTTTCTATATCTCTGAGTCTCTTCTTATGAGGACACCAGTGACTGCAGTTAGAGTCCACCCTAATCCAGTCTGACTTTGTGAATGAATCATGGTTTCCTAGTTCTTGGCATACTGAGAAACTTTGGATTGAACTTTTTGGATTTTGAATATTAGGCTGTGGAGTCCCTGGATTCTGCTGTTTTCTTTTAAAGCATGTGATACTTTTGTTCTAGCACATAATCAACATGATGAGATTCAAACTGAAAACTCTTTTCTACCTGCTGTGGGGGCAGTTCAGATTTAAGTTTATTTCGAGGTGTTTTTCATTTGTTGGATTATTTATAGACTGCTTCTTGCATGATAGGTTCAGTGGTAAGCTAGGACTTGGACAGTGCTTGTACATAGAATGGGATATCCTCTTTCATCAATCTTTTTCGTCCAAGGTTTCCTCTCACTTTCTGGCTTCTCTGGCTGACCTGCCTTGTTTCTTTTTTTATCTTTTTGTATCCCTCACCCTCTCACACCCTTAATCCCAAGTCCCAAAGTCCATTGTATCATTCTTAGGCCTTTGCATCTTCATAGCTTAGCTCCCACATATCAGTGAGAACATACAACGTTTCATTTTCCATTCCTGAGTTACTTTACTTAGAATAATAGTCTCCAATCTCATCCAAGTCGCTGCAAATGCCGTTAATTCAATTCTTTTAGTGGCTGAATAGTATTCCATCATATATATATGATATATATATATATCAAACACATATATATGTGATATATATCAAACATACATATGTGTATATATACACATATCACAGTTTGTTTATCCACTTGTTGATTGGTTAGCATTTGGATTGGTTCCATGATTTTGCAATTGCCAATTATGCTTCTATAAACATGTGTGTGTAGTATCTTTTTCATATAATGATGTATTTTCCTCTGGGTAGATACCCACTAGTGGGATTGCTGAATCAAATGGTAGTTCTATTTTTCGTTATTTAAGGAATCTCCACACTGTTTTCCATAGTGGTTTATATTACTAGTTTATGTTCCTACCAGCAGTGTAGAAGTGTTCCCTGATCACTGCATCTACACCAACATCTACCATTTTTTGATTTTTTGATTATGGCCATTCTTTTCATTATTATTATTATTATACTTTAAGTTCTAGGGTACATGTGTACAACGTGTAAGTTTGTTACATATGTATACATGTGCCAGGTTGGTGTGCTGCACCCATTAACTCCTCATTTACATTAGGTATATCTCCTAATGTTATCCCTCCCCCTACCCCATGACAGGCCCCAATGTGTGATGTTTCCCACCCTGTGTCTAAGTGTTCTCATTGTTCAGTTCCCACCTATGAGTGAGAACATGCAGTGTTTGGTTTTCTGTCCTTGTGATAGTTTACTCAGAATGATGGTTTCCAGCTTCATGCATGCCCCTACAAGGGACATGAACTCATCCTTTTTTATGGCTGCATAGTATTCCATGGTGTATATGTGCCACATTTTCTTAATCCAGTCTATCATTGATGAACATTTGGGTTGGTTCCAAGTCTTTGCTATTGTGAATAGTGCTGCAATAAACGTACATGTGCATGTTTCTTTATAGCAGCATGATTTATAATCCTTTGGGTATATACCCAGTAATGGGATGGCTGGTCAAATGGTATTTCTGGTTCTAGATCCTTGAGGAATCGCCACACTGTCTTCCACAATGGTTGAACTAATTTACAGTCCCACCAACAGTGTAAAAGTGTTCCTATTTCTCCACATCCTCTCCAGCACCTGTTGTTTCCTGAGTTTTTAATGATTGCCATTCTAACTGGTGTGAGATGGTATCTCATTGTGGTTTTGATTTGCATTTCTCTGATGGCCAGTGACGATGAGCATTTTTTCATGTGTCTGTTGGCTGCATAAGTGTGTTCTTTTGCGAAGTGTCTGTTCATATCCTTTGCCCACTTCTTGATGGGGTTGTTTGATTTTTTTCTTATAAATTTGTTTAAGTTCTTTGTAGATTCTGGGTATTAGCCATTTGTTTGATGGGTAGATTGTAAAAATTTTCTCCCATTCTGTAGGTTGCCTGCTCACTCTGATGGTAGTTTCTTTTGCTGTGCAGAAGCTCTTTAGTTTACTTAGATCCCATTTGTCAATTTTGGCTTTTGTTGCCATTGCTTTTGGTGTTTTAGTGATGACGTCCTTGCCCATGTCTATGTCCTGAATGGTATTGCCCAGGTTTTCTTCTAGGGTTTTTATGGTTTTAGGTCTAACATTTAAGTCTTTAATCCATCTTGAGTTAATTTTTGTATAAGGTGTAAGGAAGGGATCCAGTTTCAGCTTTCTACATATGGCTAGCCAGTTTTCCCAGCACCATTTATTAAATATGGAATCCTTTCCCCATATCTTGTTTTTGTCAGGTTTGTCAAAGGTCAGATGGTTGTAGATATGTGCTGTTATTTTTGAGGGCTCTGTTCTGTTCCATTGGTCTATATCTCTGTTTTGGTACCAGTACCATGCTGTTTTGGTTACTGCAGCCTTGCAGTATAGTTTGAAGTCAGGTAGCATGATGCCTCCAGCTTTGTTCATTTAGCTTAGGATTGTCTTGGCAATGCGGGCTCTTTTTTTGTTTCATATGAACTTTAAAGTAGTTTTTTTTCCAATTGTGTGAAGAAAGTCACACAATTAATTTAATGTGTTAAGTTAATTAAGCTTAATGGGGATGGCACTGAATTTATGAATTACCTTGGGCAATATGGCCATTTTCACAATATTAATTCTTCCTATCCATGAGCATGGAATGTTCTTCCGTTTGTTTGTGTCCTCTCTTATTTCATTGAGCAGTGGTTTATAGTTCTCCTTGAAGAGGTCTTCACATCCTCTGTAAGTTGGATTCCTAGGTATTTTATTCTCTTTGAAGCAGTTGTGAATGGGAGTTCACTCATGATTTGGCTCTCTGTTTGTCTGTTACTGGTGTATAGGAATGCTTGTGATTTTTGCACATTGATTTTGTATCCTGAGACTTTGCTGAAGTTTCTTATCAGCTTATGGAGATTTTGGGCTGAGATGATGGGGTTTTCTAAATATACAATCATGTCATCTGCAAACAGGGACAATTTGACTTCCTCTTTTCCTAATTGAATATCCTGTATTTCTTTCTTCTGCCTGATTGCCCTGGCCAGAACTTCCAACACTATGTTGAATAGGAGTGGTGAGAGAGGGCATCCCTGTCTTGTGCCAGTTTTCAAAGGGAATGCTTCCAGTGTTTGCCCATTCAGTATGATACTACGTGTGGGTTTGTCATAAATAGCTCTTATTATTTTGAGATACGTCCCATCAGTACCTAGTTTATTGAGAGTTTTTAGCATGAAGGGCTGTTGAATTTTGTCAAAGGCATTTTCTGCATCTGTTGAGATAATCATTTGGTTTTTGTCTTTGGTTCTGTTTATATGAGGGATTACGTTTTTTGATTTGTGAATGTTGAACCAGCATTGCATCCCAGGGATGAAGCCAACCTGATCAAGGTGGATAAGCTTTTTGATATGCTGCTGGATTCGGTTTATCAGTATTTTATTGAGGATTTTTGCATTGATGTTCATCAGGGATATTGGCCTAAAATTCTCTTTTTTTTGTTGTGTCTCTGCCATGCTTTGCTTTGGTATCAGGATGATACTGGCCTCATAAAATGAGTTAGGGAGGATTCCCTCTTTTTCTATTGATTGCAATAGTTTCAGAAGGAATGGTACCATTTCCTCTTTGTACCTCTGGTAGAATTCGGCTGTGAATCCTTCTGGTCCTGAACTTTTCTTTGGTTGTTATGCTATTAATTATTACCTCAATTTCAGAGCCTGTTATTGGTCTATTCAGAGGTTCAACTTCTTCCTGGTTTAGGCTTGGGTCGGTGTATGTTTCCAGGAATTTGTGCATTTCTTCTAGATTTTCTAGTTTATTTGCGTAGTGGTGTTTATAGTATTCTTTGATGGTAGTTTGTATTTCTGTGGGATCAGTGGTGATATCCTCTTATCATTTTTTATTGCATCTATTTGATTCTTCTCTCTTTTCTTCTTTGTTAGTCTTGCTACTGCTCTATCAATTTTGTTGATCTTTTCAAAAAATCAGCTTCTGGATTCGCTGATGTTTTGAAGGGGTTTTATGTCTCTACCTTCTTCAGTTCTGCTCTGATCTTAGTTATTTATTGCCTTCTGCTAGCTTTTGAATGTGTTTCCTCTTGCTTCTCTAGTTCTTTTAACTGTGATGTTAGGTTGTCAATTTTAGATCTTTCCTGCTTTCTCTTGTGGGCATTTAGTGCTGTAAATTTCCCTCTACACACTGCTTTAAATGTGTCCCAGAGATTCTGGTATGTTGTGTTTTTGTTCTTACTGGTTTCAAAGAACATCTTCATGTCTGCCTTCATTTCATTATGTACCCCATAGTCATTCAGGCGCAGGTTGTTCAGTTTCCATGTAGTTGAGCAGTTTTGAGTTTCTTTTTTTTTTTTTTTTTTTTTTTTTGAGACGGAGTCTCACTCTGTCGCCCAGGCTGGAGTGTGGTGTCCGGATCTCGGCTCACTGCAAGCTCCGCCTCCCAGGTTTATGCCATTCTTGTGCCTCAGCCTACCGAGTAGCTGGGACTACAGGCGCCTGCCATCTCGCCCAGCTAGTTTTTTAGTTTTTGAGTTTCTTAATCCTGAGTTCTAGTTTGATTGCACTGTGGTCTGAGAGACAGTTTGTTATAATTTCTCTTCTTTTACATTTGCTGAGGAGTGCTTTACTTCCAACTATGTGGTCAATTTTGGAATAAGTGCAATGTGGTGCCAAGAAGAATATATATTGTGTGGATTTCCGGTGGGGAGTTCTGTAGATGTCTATTAGGTCTGCTTGATGTAGAGCTGAGTCCAATTCCTGAATATCCTTGTTAACTTTCTGTCTCATTGCTCTGTCTAAAGTTGACAGTGGGGTGTTAAAGTCTCCCATTATGATTGTGCGGAAGTCTAAGTCTCTTTGTAGGTCTCTAAGCACTTGCTGTATGAATCTGGGTGCTCCTGTATTGAGTGCATATGTATTTAGGATAGTTAGCTCTTCTTTTTGAATTGATCCCTTTACCATTATGTAATGGCCTTCTTTGTCTCTTTTGATCTTTGTTGGTTTAAAGTTCGTTTTATCAGAGACTAGGATTGCAACCCCTGCTTTTTGTTGTTGTTTTCCATTTGCTTGGTAGATCTTCCTCCATCCCTTTATTTTGAGCCTATGTGTGTCTTTGCATGTGAGATGGGTCTCCTGAATATAGCACACTGATAGGTCTTGACTCTTTTTTCAATTTGCCAGTCTATATCTTTTAATTGAAACACATAACCCATTTACATTTAAGGTTAATATTGTTATGTGTGAATATGATCCTATCATTATGAAGTTAGCTGGTTATTTTGCTCATTAGTTGATGCAGTTTCTTCCTAGCATTAATGGTCTTTACAATTTGGCATGTTTTTGCAGTGACTGGTACCAGTTGATCCTTTCCATGTTTAGTGCTTCCTTCAGGAGCTCTTGTAAGGCAGGCCTGGTGGTGAAAAATCTCTCAGCCTTTGTTTGTCTGTAAAGGATTTTATTTCTCCTTCACTTATGAAGCTTAGTTTGGCTGGATATGAAATTCTGGGTTGAAAATTCTTTTCTTAAGAATGTTGAATATTGGCCCCTACTCTCTTCTGGCTTGTAGAGTTTCTTCCTAGAGATCCGCTGTTAGTCTGATGGGCTTCCCTTTGTGAGTAACCCAACCTTTCTCTCTGGCTGCCCTTAACATTTTTTCCTTCATTTTAACTTTGGTGAATCTGACAACTATGTGTCTTGAAGTTGCTCTTCTCGGGGAGTGTCTCTGTGACATTCTCTGTGTTTCCTGAATTTGAATGTTGGCCTGCCTTGCTAGGTTGGAAAGTTGTCCTGGATAATATCCAGAAGATATTTTCCAACTTGGTTCCATTCTCCGCATCACTTTCAGGTACACCAATCAAACATAGATTTGGTCTTTCACATAGTCCCATATTTCTTGGATGCTTTGTTCATTTCTTTTTACTCTTTTTTTTTTTTTCTCTAAACTTCTCTTCTCACTTCATTTCATTCATTTGATCTTCAATCACTCATAACCTTTCTTCCACTTGATCGAATTGGCTACTGAAGCTTGTGCATACATCACGTTGTTCTTGTGCCATGGTTTTCAGCTCCATCAGGTCATTTAAGATCTTCTCTATGTTGTTTATTCTAGTTAGCCATTCATCTAATCTTTTCTCAAGGTTTTTAACTTCTTTGTAATGGGTTTGAACATCATCCTTTAGCTTGGAGAAGTTTGTTATTACTGATATCATCTGAATCCTTCTCTCAACTTGTCAAATTCATTCTCCATCTAGCTTTGTTCTGTTGCTGGCTAGGAGCTGCGTTCCTTTGGAGGAGAAGAGGTGTTCTGATTTTTAGAATTTGTGGCTTTTCTGCTCAGGCTTCTCCCCATCTTTGTGGTTTTATCTACCTTTGGTCTTTGATGATGGTAACGTACAGATGGAGTTTTGGTGTGGATGTCCTTTCTGTTTGTTAGTTTTCCTCCTAACCATCAGGACCCTCACCTGCAGGTCTGTTGGAGTTTGCTGGATGTTCACTCCAGACCCTATTTGCCTGGGTATCACCAGCGGAGGCTGCAGAATAGCAAATATTGCAGAATGGAAAATGTTGCTGCCTGATCCTTCCTCTGGAAGCTTCATTGCAGAGGGGCACCCTCTGGTGTCATTTGGCCCCTACTGGGAGGTGTCTCCCAGTTAGGCTACTCGGAGGTCAGGGACCCACTTGAGTAGGCAGTCTGTCCATTCTTAGATCTCAAACTCTGTGCTGGGACAACTACTACTCTCTTCAAAACTGTCAGACAGAGACATTTAAGTCTGCAGAAGTTTCTGCTGCCTTTTGTTCAGCTATGCCCTGCCTCCAGAGGTGGAGTCTACAGAGACAGGCAGGCCTCCTTGAGGTGCGGTGGGCTCCTCCCAGTTCGAGCTTCCTGGCCCCTTTGTTTGCCTACTCAAACTTCAGCAATGGCAGATGCCCCTCCCCCAGTCTCACTACCACCTTGCAGTTCAATCTCAGACTGCTGTGCTAGCAGCCAGTGAGGCTCTGTGGGTGTGGGACCCTCTGAGTCAGTCACAGGATATAATCTCCTAGTGTGCCGTTTGCTAAGATAGTTAGAAAAGCACAGTATTAGTGTGGGAGTGTCTGATTTTCCAGATACTGTTTGCTATGGCTTCCCTTGGCTAGGAAAGGGAACTCCCCAATCCCTTGTGCTTCCTCGGTGAGGTGATGCTCTGCCCTGCTTCAGCTCACATTCCATGGGTTGCACCCACTGTCCAACAAGCCCCAGTGAGATGAACCCGGTACCTTAGTTGGAAATGCAGAAATCACCCATCTTCTGTGTCACTCATGCTGGGATCTGTAGACTGGAGCTTTTCCTGTTCAGCCATCTTGGAGACTCCGATTATGGCTATTCTTGGGGAGTAAGGTGATATTGTGTTGTGGTTTTGATTTGCATTCCCCTGATCATTAGTGAAGTTGAGCATTTTTTTGTATTTTTTTTGTCATTTGTATATCTTCTTTTGAGAATTGTCTATTCATATCCTTAGCCCATTTTTTTCATGGGATTTTTAGTCTTATTCTTGTTGATATTTTAGAGTTTGTTGTAGATTCAGGATGTTAGTCCTTTGTTAGATGCATAGATTGTGAAGATTTTCTCCCACTCTGTGGATTTTCTGTTTATGCTGCTGGCTGTTCCTTTTGTTGTGCAAAAGCTCTTTAGTTTAATTAAATTCCAACTATTTATTTTTGTTTTGATTGCATTTACTTTTGAGTTCTTGGTCTTGAAATACTTTCCTAAGCCAAAGTCTAGAGGGGTTTTTCCAATGTTATCTTCTAGAATTTTTAGAGTTTCAGGTCTTAGATTTAAGTCCTTAATCCATCTTGAGTTAATTGTTGTATAAGGTGAGAGAGGAGGATTCAGTGTTGTTCTGCTACATGTCACTAGCCAATTGTCCCTGCACCATTTGTTGAAAAGGGTGTTCTTTCCCCACTTCATGTTTTTGGTTGCTTTGTTGAAGATCAGTTTGCTGTAAGTATTTGAGTTTATTTCTGGGTACTCTATTCTGTTCCATTGGTCTACATGCCTATTTTTATGCCAGTATCATGCTGTTTTGGTGCCTATGGCCTTATAGTATAATTTGAAATTGGATAATTTGATGCCTTTAGATTTGTTCTTTTTGCTTAGTCTTGCTTTGGCTATGCAGGCTCTTTTTTGGTTCCATATGAATTTTAGAATTTTTTTTTTTTTCTAATTCTGTGAAGAATGATGATGGTATCTTGATCGGAATTGCATTGAATTTTTTGATAGCTTTTGGAAGTATGGTCATTTTCACAATGTTAATTCTACCCATCCAAAAGAATGGGAGTATTTCCATTTGTTTGTGTCATCTATGATTTTTTTCAGCAGTATTTTGTAGTTTTACTTGTAGAGAGGTCTTCCAACTCCTTGGTTAGGTATATTCTTAAATATTTTTTATTTTTATTTTTGCAGCTGTTGTAAAAGGGGTTGAGTTATCCATTTGGTTCTCTACTTGGTCACTGTTGGTGTATAGAAGAGCTGCTTATTTGTGTACATTAATCTTGTATCCAGAAAATTTCCTGAATTCTTTTATCAGATCTAGGAGCTGTCTGAAGGAGTTCTTAGGGTTTTCAAAGTAAGTTATCATATCATTAACAAACAATGACAATTTTACTTTCTCTTTACCAATTTGAATGCCCTTTATTTCTTTCTCTTATCTAATTGTTCTGGGTAGGATTCTCAGTACTATGTTGAAGAGGAGTGGTGAGAGTGAGCATCCTTGTCTTGTTCCAGTTCTCAGAGGAAATGCTTTCAATTTTTCCCAGTTCAGTATTATGTTGGCTGTGGGTTTGTCATAGATGGCTTTTATTACATTGAAGTATGTTCCTTGTATGTTGATTTTACTGAGAGTTTTAATCATGTAGGGATGCCAGATTTTGTTGAATGCTTTTTCTGAATCTATTGACATGATCATGTGATTTTTATTTTAAATTCTGTTTATGTGGTGTATCACATTTATTGACTTGCATATGTCAAACCATCCCTGTATCCCTGGTATGAAACCCACTTGATCATGTTGGATTATCCTTTTGATATGTTGTTGGATTCAGTTAGGTAGTATTTTGTTAAGGATTTTAGCATCTATGTTCATCAGGAATATCAGTCTGTAGTTTTCTTTTTTGGTTTTGTCCTTTCCTGTTTTTGGTATTAGGGTGATGCTGGCTTTGTAAAAAGATACACGGAGGGTTCCCTCTTTCTCTATCTTGTGGAATGTTGTCAATAGGATTGGTACCAATTCTACTTTGAATGTCTGGTAGAATTCTTCTGTGAATCCATCTGGTCCTGGACTTTTTTTGGTGTTAATTTTTAATTACTATTTCAATCTCACTGCTTGTTATTGGTCTGTTCATGGTATCTGATTCTTCCTGATTTAAGCTAGGAGGACTGTATCTTTCCAGGTATTTACCTATCTCTTCTAGGTTTTCTAGTTTATGTATGTAAAGGGGTTTATAGTAGCCTTGAATGATCTTTTGTATTTCTGTGGTGTCAGTTGTAATATCTCCTGTTTCATTTCTCACTGAACTTGTTTGGATTTTCTCTATTCTTTTCTTGATTAATCTTGCTAATGGTCTATCAATTTTATTTATCTTTTCAAAGAACCAGCTTTGTGTTTCCTTTGCTTTTGTAATTTTTTTTTTGTTTGTTTCATTTTCATTTAGATCCACTCTGATCCTGATTATTTCCTTTCTTCTGCTGGGTTTGGGTTTGGTTTTTTCTTGTTTCTCTAGTCCTTTGAGGTTTGACCTTAGATTGTCTGTTTGTGCACTTTCAGTCTTGTTGATGTAGGTGTTTAGGGCTATGAACTTTCCTCTTAGCACTCCTTTGCTGTATCCCAGAGGTTTCAATAGGGTGTGTCACTGTTGTTGTTCAGTTCAAATAATTTTTTAATTTCCATCTTGATTTCATTTTTGACCCAATAATCATTCAGGAGCAGGTTATTTAATTTCCGTGTATTTGTATGGCTTTGAAGGTTACTTTTGGAGTTAGTTTTCAGTTTTACTCCACTGTGGTCTGAGAGAGTGCTTGATATAATTTCAATTTTCTTAAATTTATTGAGGCTCATTTTGTGGTCTATCATATGGTCTGTCCTGGAGAAAGTTCCATGCACTGTTGAATAGAATGTGTGCTCTGCAGTTGTTGGATAGAATGTTCTATACATAGCTGTTAAGTCCATTTATTCCAAGGTACAGTTTATATCCATTGTTTCTTTGTTGACTTTCTGTCTTGTTGACCTTTCTAGTGCTGTCAGTGAAGTATATTATTGTGTTGCTATCTATCTTATTTCTTAGGTCTATTAGTAACTGTTTTGTAAATTTGGGTGCTCCAGTGTTAGGTGCATATATGTTTATGATTGTAATATTTTCCTGTTACACAAGGCCTTTTGCCATTATATAATGTTCCTCTTTGTCTTTTTAAACTGCTATTGCCTTAAACTTCGTTTTGTCTGATATAAGAATAACTACTCCTGCTCTCTTTTGGTGTCCATTTGCATGAAATGCCTTTTTCCACCCCTTTAATTTTATGTGGGTCCTTATGTGTTCGGTGAGTCTCTTGAAGGCAGCAGATAGTGGATTTGTGAATTCTTATCCATTCTGCAGTTATGTATCTTTTTTTTTCTTTTTTCTTTTCTTTCTTTCTTTCTTTTTTTTTTTTTTTTTTCTGAGATGGAGTCTTCCTCTGTCACCCGGACTAGAGGGCAGTGGCACAATCTCGGCTCACTGCAACCTTCGCACAGTGGGTTCAAGCATTCTCCTGCCTCAGCCTCCCAAGGAGCTGGGATTACAGGTACCTGCCACTATGCCTGGCTAATTTTTGTATTTTTAGTAGACATGGGGTTTTGTCATGTTGGCCAAGTTGGTCTCGAACTCCTGACCTCAGGTGATCCACCTGCTTCGGCCTCCCAAAATGCTGAGATTACAAGTGTGAGCCACTGTGTCCAGCCCAGTTATATATCTTTTAAGTGCAGCATTTCAGCCATTTACATTCAATGTTAGTATTGAGATGTGAGGTACCATTCCATTCATCATACTATTTGTTGCCTGTATACCCTGGTTTTTTGGTTCTTGTTTTTGTTTTTTAAATTTTATTTTTTTTTAATAGGTTCTGTGAGATTTATATTTTAGAGAGGCTCTGTTCTAATGTGTTTCCAGGATTTGTTTCAAGATTTAAGCTCCTTTTAGCAGTTTTGTAGCAGTGGGTTCTCTCAGCATTTGCTTGTCTGAAAAAGACTGTATCTTTCTTTCATATATGAAGCTTAGTTTTGCTGGGTACAAAATTATTGGCTGATAATTGTTTTGTTTGAGGAGGCTACAAATTGGGCCCCAATCCCTTCTAGCTTGTAGGGTTTCCACTGTGATATTCATTGCTAATCTGATAGGTTTTCCTTTATAGGTTGCCTGGTGTTTTGTCTCACAGCTGTTAAGATTCTTTCCTTTATCTTAACTTAGATAACCTGACATATGTAAGAAACCTGCACGTTATGCACATGTACCCTACAACTTAAAGTATAATAATAATAAATAAATTAAAAAAATAAAAACAAACAAACAAACAAACAAAAAAAAAAAACAACGTGCCTAGGCAATGATCTTTATATGACAAATTTCTCAGGTGTTCTTTGTGCTTCTTGTATTTGGATGGCTAGGTCTCTAGCAAGGCTGGGGACATTTTCCTTGATTATTCCCCCAAATACGTTTTCCAAACTTTTAGATTTCTCTTCTTTTTCAGGAACAACAATTATTCTTAGGTTTGGTCATTTAATATAATTCAGGACTTCTTGGAGTCTTTGTTCATATTTTCTTATTCTTTTTTCTTTGTCTTTACTGGATTAGGTTAATTCAAAGATCTTTTATTTGAGCTATGAGTTTCTTTCTTCTACTTGTTAAATTCTATTGCTGAGGCTTTCCAGAGCATTTTGCATTTCTATAAGTGTGTCCAATGTGTCCTAAAGTTTTGATTATTTGTATTTATACTATTTTATTGAATATCTCTCCTTTCACCTCTTGTACCTTTTTATTTTTATTTTTTATTTATTTTTATTTTTTATTTCCTTGCACTGGGTTTTGCCTTTTTCTGGTGCCTCCCTGATTAGCTTAACAACTACCATCCTGAATTCTTTTTCAGGTAAATCAGGGATTTTTCTTTCTTTCTTTCTTTTTTGTTTGTTTATTTGTTTGTTTGGATCCATTGCTAGTGAGTCACTGTGATTTTTTAGGGGTGTTAAAGAGCCTTGTTTTATCATATTACCAGAGTAGACTTTCTGGTTCCTTTTCATCTGGGTAGACTGTGTCAGAGGAAAGAGCTAGGGCTGAAGGCTGTTTTTCAGATTCTTTTGTCCCTCAGGGTGTTCCCTTGATGTAATGCTCTTCCCATTTTCCTATGGATGTGGCTTCCTAAGAGCTGAGCTGCAGTGATTGTTATCTCTTTCCTGGGTTTAGCCACCCAGCAAGTCTACCAGGCTCCAGGCTAGTACTGGGAGCTGTCTTCAGAGAGTCCTGTGATGTGAGCCATCTATGGGTCTCTCAGTCGTGGATACCAGCACAGTATTTGGGGTGTCTTCAGGGTTCTGCAGGAACAATTCACTTCCTTTGGATGGTCTGTGGGTCCTCTCAGGTTTCCTGATTTATTGCTGCGGTCATTTGGAGCTAAAATTTATGATGCAGGCCTCCACACACTGCTCTGTCTGTTGGAGTCAGAGCTGTAATCTAGTCCTGCCTCCAATCCACCATGATGGAATTCATCCTGACTTCTTTCTTTCTTATGCCAGAAAGATAGAAGGTTTTCTATAGGAGCTTGAGTCACTCTGCCCCATGTTACAATGCCAACCTGCCCTTAGGCCAAAGCTACAAAGACAGGGGATTCACCCTTGGACAGTTTATATTTCCAATTTTCTGCTCCCATCCAAAATAGATGACTTTTGTGCATACTTCAAACTTCTAAGGTAGTTGTTTTATGGTATTTTTGTGCAGAGTTTATAACATTAAATAGGTGCCGGAAGTTCAGCCCAATGAAATCTTATTCCACTATATCAAAAGTGAAACTTTAGAATATCTATTAGGCATATCTGGTACTTTTGCATTCTACCTTTGATATCTTAAAGTCTTCTTCATATTTCTAAAGTTTATATCTCTTTGTAGTGCATTCTGGACAAAGTTATTGAGTCTATCTTCTAATTTTTTAATTGTCTGTTTACTTTGCAAGTTAATTTGAGGTTTCTGCAATGTGGTAGGCTGAACTAACTTAAGCAACATTCACCTTCCAAACACAGAGATATTCTGGATTATATATCTTAATTTTTAAGAAAGCATATGGCTCAGCATTGTAAAGTTCATTTTGAGTGATTTGGGATAATTTGTGAAGACAATTGTAGAAAATCAAACTCAACTTTATTCTAAAAATAATTTCGTTTCTTTTTCTCTAAATTTAATTGTGTTTTATAAATTAATTTTTGCCTTTTATTATTTGATTAATCACTTGTTAGTATTTATTTTTAGAGATAAATTATTTTTCACTTTCCATTTATGTTAACTAGTGGAAAATACATGATGAATTTATGAACAATAATAACTAAGGAAATTAATGAAGAGGTAATACCTTTTTTAAGGACAGTAAGAATGAGTTTATATTTTGCTTTATTTCATTAACTGTAACTCTTTGGGAAATATTCTTTTTTGTTTGTTTTCTAAGTGGATTTCTTTTATTTTTTGTGTATTCTTGACTTTCTACATCCATACCCATATCCAAAATGGTATAGGATAGCATAATTTATTTTTGTAAATTGCTTTCAAAAATCATTATCATCTTACTAATTATATTGTCTGAAAAATTTGCATTGACTCTACTCACATTTACACAGTAACATTTACCACAGATATAATAACTCCATTTCCTGTATCCTTGGCCAAACACCAGTTTCAGCCAAAGTCGTCTGCATCTGCCCATATAAATCATTTCATAAATTAGAGTCAGCATTCCTCACAGAACATGAATTTATTTTCGAATCCAGACAAAATAAATCATAAGGAGCCATGAGGTTGGAACTGTGGCCTAATTTTTAATAAGTCCCTTCAATTAATGCAGTTTAAAGTTTCACATTCATAATAAAAATACTGTAAAATTATGTCCATCTTAATTGTTTTTTTCTCTTCTCATATTACGCAAATACACTACTTATCCAGAAGATCTCCTTCTTTTTCTTTTCAAGATCTTTGTGCTTTTATGTGCTGCTTAATTTTATTTATGACTTTCAGGTTTCTTTAGAAGGCCTTGTGGCACGTTAACAAGTGTTTTCGGTATTTTGATGTTAAAGAAGATGGACTCTGGATTTAGTAACAACATGTCAACCATCACATTTATTCATTCTTTTAATATTTATTAATTCATTAAATATTCATAGAGTGCCTACCATGAGTCAAGTATGTGATAGCGACAAATGTTACGTTTTCTGCTCTTAATTGCACAGTCAAATGAGTGAGACAAATACTGATATATTTGAGATAAGTGCTGAAAATGGGGTATGTGCATGGAAATTACATCTTCACTGGCTATTGCCAGCTAACAGTCTAGTGGAAACCTATATCAGTTGAAGAGCTGCCATCAATCCCTGTTCATATTAGTAAAGTTATCACTTTTGTAGCTGCTCAAATTCTTTTTTTTTTATTGACTAGAAATTATGTAAATTGTTTCCTCCATATGTCTGAAATGTAAGGATGATTGTTTTTAATATAAATTTTTAAACTTGTCCAAGCAGTGTAAACAGCATAAAAGGTGAAAAGTGGGAATGTCACATGTCACACTGTATCAGGGTAATGAGATGTCTAACATAGACCCACAGACACACAACCTGAAAAGCACTTCTTCATATTCATGTTCTTGATAATTTCACATTTATAACATAGCATAAGCAAGGAAAAGTATTTCTTTCAATAGAATCATGGGTCAACTCAAGGTAAGCCATTATTCTATAAAAACATGGTTCAGAAATAACCTAATTAGGGCTTATAACCACATTTCTAAGGGCTACTGTTCTGTTATTATGTGTAAAATATAGGAACACTTCCCAATAATGTGAAAATAAGGAAAACTGATATGAAATCTACAGGAGTAAGCTAACAATTTTCCAGACAACAGAATTATATATTTTGCATTATTGTTCTGGAGAACTATAGGCTTTGATTACTTGGGAGAGCTTTTTTTTTTTTTCCCCTTGCCTTTCCTAGCAGAGCTGCGGATTTAATTTTATCGGTATGAGAAATATGAAGCTAGGGAATTTAATAATTGTTTCACTAGGTAAGGGATGAAGTAAATTCCATTGCCTTTCGTTTGATTACAATCTTCCCTGCTGGTTTAATTAAAAACATCCATGTGAGGAATAAGAAACATGGTACAGGATCTAATTGTTTTATTGTATTGAATGTAGAGTAGGAACAATGAAACCGAAAGGTTTATAGTTGTAAAACTTAAATGTTTCATGTAAATCTAAATTGCAGACACAGGTCAGCTATAGACAAATGTCAGTAGACTAGATTCAAAATGCACTGCAGGCAGAAAAGATGACATTTATCAGTCATCCATACATCAGTAACTAAAACAATTTTAGGGTTGTCTAGACAGGCATTTATTATTTCTGAAATTTAAATCTTTAGTAGAAGGACAACAGGAGGCATGGTATCTATATTCAGTTTCACAAGAAATGAGGAAAAGGCCTAGAAAAAAATCCAAAACCATTTGCAGGAATATACGTGTAGAAAAAGAATATCATTGCTGTTACTCTATACTGGAAGCAACTATATGATTAAATTAGCTTTCTCAGTTACTGTGACAAAGGCCTGAAAAATTACAATAAATACTGGTAAACATGATTTAATTTTATGAATTTTGGATAATTTGCCAATGACAATATTTTAAAAATCTGCTAATATTTTACTAAAGTTTTTATTCTTTTAAAAATTGCTATAAAATTAGAAAATAGTGTTTAAATGTAGCTTTTGAAAATCATAGAATTAGGCAGCAGAAAATTAAATATGCCAACATTATGAAAATGTCATTCAACATCTTTTCCAGATTCAAGGACAGCAAAATATTGTGAGAAATAATAAAAAATATATGAGAAGATTATAAATTAACTTTCAATCTTCCAAGATAAAACAAAATTGGGTAGAAAATTTTATTTCCATTATATTTGAAATTATCAGTATCAATTGTAGTGGAGACAGGCTTATCTATGAAACAACAATATATCACATAATTTCTAAATAAAAAGAATGACAAAATATCATATTTTAGAAGTCTGAGGAACTAAAAACAAAAAAACAGAAATAAAAACAAACCATAAAAGTACAAGCAAAATAAATCTCAGCATATCAGTTGCTGGACCATTTTAAAATTGTGCTTCTTTCATTTTTCTGCTGTCATTTTATTTTATTGTTTAAATGCAACTACAGTTTTTAGTGGAATGATTTTCTTATTGAATATTTTTTGCTAGAATTAATATACCTTTTTTGATATGTAGATATCTAGTAAATAAATCATAAATCTTCACTCCTGTTTGTCATAGGGAATCTATCAACTCTATTACTTTTTACTATACTCATTTAAAAAATTCTTTCTTTTCTTTTTTCTTTGTTTTTAATTTATGATTTTAAAGTTATCCTTAGTTGTGAGCTCAATAATTTTTAAAAAACTTTCATGCAATAATTCAAAGTATTTTTTGTGTTGAGAAATCATGATATTTTAATGCAATCTATTCTTTGGCTCTCCAGGAAATGCATTTCTCACCCTTGCAAGTGCATTTTTCACCCTTGCCCAACACACACCCCATATATACATCTTTGTGATGAACATTATTGTGCTAAACATATTACATAGTGCAGATTACTTCAGTCCACTGCTTCTAGATCTTATAGCCGTAAATCACAGCTGTTAAATATTTATAACATTCCCTTGAACACTTAAGGGAGAAAGCCAAAATAAAATTTTTCATTTGCTTGTAGTGTTAAAATGCTTGTAGTGGTTAAAAAATACTACAGTTTTCTTCAAGATATTAAATTAAACCCAATAATCTGTACCTAACTATTGGTATTGAAGGAGTTTGCCTAAGTGTCCAGATTTTCCCTCAGAAGCATCCAAATAATTGTTAAGAGAAGGTCCTTAATGCAATCCAAGGATCTCTTTTTCTCTTCTTTCTATTTCTGTTTTATCTGGAATTCTCTTTGGCCCCGGTGATAATTGTGAAGCTCCCTAATTTTATTTAAAATTCATATTTTTCCATCAAAGATCAACTCCAATACACAATCCAAATGTGTAGATATAAAGTTGGCCCTTACGACTACTCAGTGAAAACGTCTTGCCGACAAAGAGGCACTGATCATTTTTGTTGCAAAGAATAACTGGTCTTAGATAAAACATTGGAACTGGGGGTACCCTAGCATTTCTTAGAATCCCTTCAGACATCATAAACCTATTTGGGGTTCATTTCCAATATTTTTGTGTCAAGCCTGATTTGCTGCTTTTTATTACATGGTGGGAATTTGTTAGCTTTTACTTCTTAACATCTGCTTTGTCGTCAGTATCCACTAGGTGGAGATATAATTTTATTTTTTCTTTGGTTTAGGACAACTTGAACATTTATGATGCTATGAAAGGAATATTCATCTTCACAATTTGAACATATACCTTTTAATTGGTGTTTAATAAATATTATGATGTAAAGTTATGTTTTTTCTGAATATTACCTGTATCTGTCTACATTTCCTTTTTTGTTTGTTTTTTTGTGTTTTAATATAGATTCTAAAGTAGAGACCATTGATTGACTTGGTTTCATTTTTATATTTCTTTCCAAGTGTTGGAATATACAAATGAGTGAGTATTCTCAATTCCAGAGTGTAGTGAAATGCAATCCCCAGCATTATGTAAAGATGCTTTGAGACTGAGTACAGGTTGTTGGCAGGGATTAAATAGGAGAGGTTAGAAAAGAGGTAAGAGATTTTCCTTTTTTTCTGTAAGCCAGGTGAGAATGCCCCTCTTAGTCCTATAGTTGCCAGGAAGAAAAGGATATGAAAGCAAATGAAGTGGTTTCCAGATCCTGAAAGATACTCTCTTCACAAAATCTCTCTTCTCTCTTCTTTTCTTCTCTTTTTTCTCTGTCTCCTTCCCTTCTCTTCTCTTTTAGAAATATGCCTTGTTCTCTGTGTCTGTCTCTTGCTCATTTCTCTCTATAACTATCTATCTATCTGATATGTACATATATACATACATTTACATTAGATTTTAAAATGTAATTCATATATACATATACATGTTGTATGAACGTGCGCAGTTTGGGGACTCTGTAAAAAAGCAAGAACTGAAGTCTCCACTTTTAAGAGGACTTTATTTTTTCTGTCTTTCATGTGGGTACTCGTTTTATAAAAAAGTATTTGTTAGTTACATATTTCTAGAAATCTAAGCATCATATTTCTCCTTTCCTGCTTTTTTAAAGAGGACAAAATGTTTCCTGTGACTCTTGTTTCAAGTGTCGTCCTGGAAACCAGTGACTTTAAACTCTGCAGACAATGTAAGGCAGAGATGTTCTTCCCTACTTAAGTACAGACTGAATTTAAAACAAAGAACTTGCAGGAACTGTCTTAAATCCTGGGGTAGCAAAATTTCAAGAGCTAGTTTAGTGTGCAGTTCTGAGTTAACAAGCACGGAATCTAACACTTGGTAGACAACATCTCTCACTCTCTTCCGAAGGAACACAATCCTAATGTTCAAGGCTAAATAAAATGGTGATATCTCTGATAATACCACTTATCATCTACTGATACATGTGCAAACAAGGTGTGTTTGTAAATTACAGTGCTTATACCAGAGACATTTCATAAAACAAGCAATAAAGCAAAGGAAAGTCTGGATCTCTTGGCTTTGGCAAACTGTTTAGGCCTCTTAATTACATTTGATCATATGTGAATGAACTCAGGGTCTTTGAGTTTTAAGAAAACTATTCTCCTTCCATTCTCCATGGTTGTCTGTGCCTGTAGTCCTTTATTTCTATACAAACATGCTTACAGTGACTTTTGCCACATTTCAAGCAGCCTGCCTTTATGAAAAATAAAATAACATTTTGTATATGAAAAGTAAATGCATTATGCTCAACGAAACACCCTCTTTTCTAATGTAGGTATTTAACCAATTCCTGTTGCTAAAATCCTTGATATCATTGCCTTTAGATTCTGAGAATTCAAGGCAAGTTAAAGTTTCTCAAAATTTCCAATTACTTCCCATTGATAACATTATTGCAATGATAATGTTTGACAGTTTTAGGCTTTTCATTTAGTTCCTCATTAGAATAGGGATAAATGTCACTAATTATGAAAATGTTACATTCTATAACCAAATAAAATAAATTATATAAAAGACAAATAATGCCAACCTTCATAAAGAAATACATGACAAGATAACATCATACTACTGCTGTTTTCAAGGGCAGGTGCATGTGCTTAATTATAAGCATTTCTTTACGTATTTTTTTCATCAATTTTGGTGCAATCTTTTTAAGACATAGAAATAAAGAAAAAAGTAAACTAACTGGGTAATGCACTTTTCCTTATAATTTGGATGCTCAGTAACATCTTTTATGTACTAATGCTAAGTGTTCTGATACTGATTCCACTACTGGTATTATTGTTACTGGCTGCAACATTTCTGTTGCCATCAGCGTTCATCTGTCTCAGAATTGATAAGACCAAAGGAATGGCCCTTTCATTTACCTTATGAGGACAAACCTCGTAATGAACTTTCACATATGTTTTACTCAATTCTTCCTTCTGCTACATGCTGACTTCCCATCTCACAGTATCTCTCCTTCTCTCTCCCTGTTTAAAAAGATGAGATTAATAAAAAGTTTCAGTATTAAATTTCCTCTTTGTAACAGTTTCAGATATCAGAGCCTGGAGTAACATTTATAGTAACATTATAGTTACATTTTTTTTGTTGTTGTTGTTATTCAACACCTATTGTAAGCTAGGCAGTTTATATTTGTCATCTCTGATTATGAACTGAAAATGCAACTGAAATGATGGCTAAATTACTAATGTGACATTGAACAAATTATTTAAACTTTTTCTCAATTCAAGTCACCTGTAAAATTAAAAAGATATATACCTGATTTCAGTATTAATTGAGTCAACGTATATAGTCCTTACAAAAATATCTGAAAGTCAAATGTAAAATTTTACCTATTGCTATTACAGATATTAGAAATACATGAAGTTTAGTTATGTGTAAGCATTTCTTCATATTATTTATTGGTATTTATTTAAAAATATTTCTGAATAGTATTTGGCACTTTTATATTGGCATTTATTCCTTTCTCTAAGGAACACATTTTTTTGTTTGTTTCCTGGAGATTGTGAAAGCTATGCCTAAAAGAGATAATGTCACTTTCCCAAAGTTTTAATCCTTATGCATAAAATAGAGCTTAGATTATGGAAACCAATGTGTTGCACACCAGGTTTTTTCACCACATATTCTACCTAAAAATCACTGTGCAATGAGAATGAGAATTGTCTCTATTAACATATATTTTTTTAAAAAATAACAATACTATTATAATCATTACTATCTGCGTGGAATGACTCTAAATTTACACTTTTTTTTCCTTAACTTTGTTTCATTTGAACCCACAATAACTGTGTAAAGAAGGTATCATTAGTCTCAAATAAAAAAAAAATAAGGCAATGGAGGCTGAGAGACTTAAATAACTTGCCAAGACTCACTTAGCACGAAATAGTGGAACTATATCTAGGAGGCAGGTTTTCTATCTCCAGAGCTCTCTCTCCTAAATAGATCATTAGCACTTAAATGGACCTTCAAATTTTCTAGTCTAAATCGTTATTTATTCAACGAGAAGATGGAGGACAGGGAAGAAAAGGACCTAGACAATCTGACATAGAGACAGATTTAAGACTAAGGATCTTTTTTGGTAATTTCTAATTCATTGATCTTTTTTCTACACCACAATACCCTGTAATCAGCATTTTAAATAGTTTTTTCCTACAGTTTGAGAATGTCTGGTTTTTTTTTTTTTTTAATTCCAGTATTTATAATAATTATCTCACAGTTTACCCAACCCTGGGATTCAGAGACGAGAAAATGGTTTTTATAGGCTACCCTATTAAGAAAGACAGAGCTTTATCACACAAGATCTCCAATTCCATTATCTGTACAGTGGGGGGAGTAAACATTAATATCACCTATGATAGCAGTTCTCTCAGTCGTGTATCTCTCCCAGAACCAGTCAGAGGTCATGCATTCCGCTTTACATGAAGACTAGGTTTTTGTTTGTTTGTTTGTTTTTCCAAACTCCGGGGAATCTGGACTCTAAGAGAAAACAGTAGAGGGAATACAAAAAAGGCAAAACTTCCTCAAGCTGTGATGGAGATAAGGCATACCATGACAATGCCTGTGTTCCCAATGACTACATCTGAATTAATTTCTAGACCCTCTCTATATAAGCAGAGTAGAGTAACATTGTCTTAGCAACATCTTGATTTGTGTGCCAAATTTATATGGGCAGCACTGAATTTGAAAGTGCTACAATTTATCTCCACTTTCTGAAGTACCATAAGATTTTATTTAAAAAAAAGTTTCAAAGACAAAAAATGTCAAGCAGATACAAAGAGAAAAGTCCCACAGAATGAACACAGTCCTCTATGACTGAATTCAGTGTGGTCTTCGGCAAAACTTAGATTTCATTCATTCACTCGTTCATTCGTATTCATTTATCTAACACTACACTGTTGCAACAAATACTTATTAAGAATCTAATAAATGTCCAGCCTGTGCTAAGTGCAAGTATGGAGCAATCAAACAAACCGAGCAAAAGATATAGTCTGTCCTCAAAGCACCTAGGAGGAATTTAAGTTTTAATACGAATAATGACATTACCAAGTTGAGACCAATAAGGGTCATAAGAGTTTATTATAGATACGATGCGTTGGAGATGTTAAGAAACAGGTATGTCCTCATGGAATGAATAATTAGAGAATGATTCATGAAGGAGAAAGATTTTGGTTAACTGAAAAGAGGGAAACTTGAGTTTATGGAGGTGGTGGTGGCAGCAAGGGCATTTGAAAAGAAGGGCACAAAATGAATGTTAGCAGAAAGGCATGGAAATAGAGGGTAGTGAGGATTAGTGAGTCATTTATTTGGCTGGAGCATAGAGTCATTCAGTAACACACTGAAAGAAAAGATTAGAAAGAAGCTTTGTGTGTTCTGTTTTCAAACAAGCAGTTTTATGCCTAGAAATTTATCTCACATATATATGCTCAGGTGAGCAATGACATGGATAGAGAAGAACCATTAGGGTATTATTATAATGTCAAATATTTGAGACACCTGAGTGCTCAAGAGGTAAATAAATTATGGCATCCCCATGCCGTGCCTACTGGGCAGCTATGAAAACAAGCAAGCAAGCCAACATGTGAAAGAGACAACAAAAATAGAGCTGGGATGTCTCATATGTACTGATATTCTCCAGCCTCCAAGATATACTGTCAGGTGGAAAAATTAACACATGGAACAGTGTGCATTGTATATAATCAATTCTATAAGCAGGATATAAACATATATGCTTAAATATGCTTAGGGTGTCTGGAAGAACATACAGTAATAAAAACGATTGCATCTGGGAAAGGGAGCTGGACTTCTGATGGAAGCCAGGAAGGAAGAGGTACTTTTCACTGAGTACCATTGAATGCACTTCAAATTTTATATATAATCAAGTACATAGAGCATACATTACTTAAAGTTTATCTAAAGACAGGTTGTGAAAAGTTCAACTTTAAAAAATATAATGGGAGGAAAAATAAAATACATACTATTGGAAGCTGCAGTGTTGAATTTTTTGATATTTTTTTCTTTTAATAGTAAATGTTCTGGCTATGCTCGAAGGCAGGAATGAGGAGATGGATGAATGGAGAGGAAATGAAATAGAAGGTAAGTGAAAATTATAGGATTTAGGGCAGAAGTGGAAAGGCTGGTATCTTAGAAGACAAATGTCCTTTCTGTGAGATGTCTAAACAAAGCCACTGAATCACATATTTTGGACAAAAGCTGATGGGTTATTCTTCTGTTTGTGTTTGTATCAATAAGAACTATTGAGAAACAGGTAATATGAGCTGAGTAATTTAACAGTTACACAAGTCAGGGCACAGGTCTCACCACAGGGGTCCTGAGCAATGCAGGTTGCTTTAAGGTAATGGTTGAATGGTTGAGATTTATAATTTAACAACTGTTTCCCTAGCTACTACTTCCTTATTGTAAGACTTGTCCGTGGCCAACTAGGAGATGGGACATGTAACCAAGGTGGGAGAGACTGGGATGAAGATTTAGAAATAAGCATGTGTGTCATTCTTCAGGGCTGCAAGCTTCTTCTCATAACTCATTGATGAATTGGGTGCAAAGACAAAATCTTCTCAGTTGATCTGTTTGTTGTAAAGATAGAGTTAGGTAACATATAAATTATATTTTGGAAAAAATAGTATAAAATGTTCTGCAAAGACAAAAATACAGATGAAATTTGCTTAACTATTTTAGTCTCTTCTTTGAAATACATTATATAGATGGCCAAGTTTGAAGTTGGGCTGTGGCCTATTGAGTCAATATAAGATAAATATTTATATATTTAGTATAAATGCTAACGTCTTACTGCATTCACTCCAAAGATAGACAGATAAAAAACAACATTCAATTTTGTTCTACACTAAGATTCATTTTGCTTTTATCTATGTTAATCTTAGCAGAATGTTCGATGCATATTCGTTGAATAAATGAAAAACTCTGCTAATGTTCAGAGGCATTCAGAAGGGTTGCTTGAACCTTCACCCTGTCCTCTCCTAAATTTTGTAACCAGTCTAAGTATAACTGACAAACTATCCAAAAACCATTAAATAATAAAATTCCAGTATAGTGTCATGAAAGGCCAGTTTTAGTCGTGATTTCTGAAATTTGGGGGTCAGGAAATAAGAATCTTGGATTAAAAAACTAAGGAAAAGGTAAAAAGAATGCCTCTTCGATGAAGTGTTTAGCCTCAGATTTGTTATGATCTTAGTTTCAAATTTACAGTAGTCTACAGAAGCTGACTTCCTGTCGAAGAGCATAGAAGATGCATTTTGAAAGTGGGAATATTGAAGACGATGCACCAAAACAGTACTGAAGCTGAAGGTGTCACTCTGTCTCTGTCTAACTCTATCTATCTATCTATCTATCTATCTATCTATCTACCTACCTATCTATCTATCTATCTATTTATCTATCTATCAATCAATCATCTATGTCAGTCAGTCTGTCTGTCTTCTGTCTGTCTGCCTGCCTATATGTCTGCCTGTTTATCTACCTACCTACCTACCTACCTAACCAGCTACCTACCTGCCTACCTACTTACCAATCTATGTGTGTGCACATATATATGAAGTATTAAATAAAAAAAGAAATAACTAGGGCATTAGAAATTTCTCCAATAGAGTCAGTATTAAACTTTGAACAGTTAGTGAAATGGAGAGTCACAATTAGTTGAAATTAGTATATCAGCTCTGATAAAAGAAACTTAACAGTCCAACTGGCAGGAGCATATATTTTCAAGAAATTTATAAAAGTTGGAGATAAATAAAACAGGCCCTGGATTGTAATAAACGTTCCCCGAGACATTTTTTAAATTAAATACTTCACCCTTACCCTAGAGAAATATTTCAAAAGTTTCATTCAATCCATCAAATACCATCTTCATAATTCTTGTCATTTCTGTTGGCCATCTATATTACTGACTTCTTAATGCATGTGTGTGTGTGTGTGTATGTGTATATATACACATATATATATATATATATTTATACTCTTTCTTGCTATATATATGACTTTGACACAGGGCCTTGCTCCATCACCCAGGCTGGAGTAGAGTGGTGCAATCTTGACTCACTACAGCCTCCACCTCCCAGGCTTAAGTGATCCTCTCAACTCAGCCTCCTGAGTAACTAGGACTACAGGTGCACACTACCACATCTGGCTATTTTGCTGTATGTTTATTAGAGATGGGGTTTCACCAAGTTGCCCACACTCATGAACTCAAGTGATGTTCCTGCTTTGGCTTCCCGAAGTGCTGGGATTACAGGAGTGAATCACCCCACCTGCCCATTCTTTATAATATTTCTATTTATATCAACTTTAATTTGAATCAGAATTCCTTAGTCTCTTTTCACACAATTTCTTTAAATTTTTGATTTTAATATTATAGTTGTGTTGCTTCTCCTACAGATAAACTAAGTTTATAACTAATCAAATAATATTCACCTATCTCATACTTTTGTGTTGAATGCCATAATGTAACTGCATCCATTTACTCTGGCATGGTGAGAAGAACTAAATAATTGCCAAAAAACAATAACATGGCAGTTACTATTTAGATAAAAAACGGTACACAGCAAATGCAAGGTAAATGGTATATGTCTATGTAACGAAATGGCACCATAATTTTTCTTAACCCGAGAAGAAAATACCTTGCATTGCCTTTAGGGGAGATAATGAAACTCTGAGGGTCCAAGCAACAAGTAATTTGTTTTTCAAAGAGGGGGAGTAAAGAGAGGAGAGATAAAGATGGGTTGAAGCATGAGAGACAGATTGCTTCAGGGGATGGATTTAAGGTAAGGCCAGGGTAGAATCTACTATAGTGGAGAGAATGTTTTATAATGCATAGAATATAGTGGCCAGATAATATTTTGACAATGGATTGGCTAATGCTCTGTGGCAGAAGAATGGCTCTCCTTTCTGTTACTATACAAACTACTTCTGGCTTTCCAACCTCCCCAGTTTTCAGTAAAGTCAGTTACACTTACTGCCAATTAGTGTGAGTGGAAATTGTGTTTAAGTAAAAGAGGCATGCCTAGTAGCATGGTCCCAGAGGCAAAGGTGACGATGAGAATTCACATTCTTCCCTGAAAATTTCAGGACGTTTGATAAGGACTTTGAAATGTTTCAGCGTGGAATCCAGAGATATAAGATGATTTGAAACTCAAGTGTTAGTCATATTAGTAGTGTCTCTTTTATATATAGTGTGGATTCAGTTTTCATCTAGTTCATTTTTTTAATATTTTCATAATGTTGCCAAAAAATAAACCTTTAAGATTTTTAGGACAAGGTGATGAAGGCAAGTGGAACTCATACAATTGCAGTTCAAAGCCTGGACTTTAAAAGTAGCTTGATCAAGACGATAGCATCCCTGAGGAAACTCCGTGTATGTGCATGACAATCTATACAGGCTTTCTCCCGCCCCCTCTAATGAGCTGCAATTGTCTTAGGCTGGTTTCTCCCAGAAGCAGACTTTGAGAAAAAGTTTCAAGCTCAGTAGTTTGTTTGGAAAGTACAGGGACGCCACAAGGGAAGAAGGAACGGAACTTAATTCCTCAAGGAAATTCTGAGAAAAGTCCTTATCTCAGAATTATCCTACCTAAGGGCAAGTGAACTGGGGGATTTATACCCAACTCTCAAGGGTAATTTCTTGAAGGATCCTGGGGGTGATACAGATTCCCCCAGCACTTCCAGCCTGCTGCACATGGACCAAGTGGCTAGATAAAAAGCCCCTCAGGCATACTTAGCCCATACACAGCTGGCTGGCAACTGCAAGTTGGCAGGAGTACACTGAATCAGTAAGGTCTGCAGGGTGCGAGCAGGGAAACTGACAGCATCTGCCACAGTAACTAAATGGGCAAGGTTTTATTTCTCAATCTGCCATAAGGCTAAGCAGGAAAGTGATCAGAAACCCAGTGGACTTGTTTTCTGAGGCTCCCTTCTATGCTAAAGTGCTTCAAAGTTGTTGGGGTATTATTATAGTAGGCAAATGCCTATTGATAATGATCTAGTTAGTTGGTCTGGCTTTTAGGTTTCCTTTAATAATTATCATAATAATTTCCTGTCACACACACTAAAAGGCTACCATCTAGAGGTACTGTTCTAAACTTTTTATGTAAGGTAACTTATTTCATTTTTACATCACTTTAGCAATGTAATGCCACTATACTCAACTTTAGATGAGAAAGCTAATGCTCAGGAATGTATAGAAATTATTTCAGGAAGCACAGTAGCAGAACCTGTGATGTGATGATGGATAGCAAGGCCACAATTCTTTCCACTTTTAAAAGGCCACTAACTTTAAAAGACTGAAATCCATGTCCCTATGTGGGCAAAAGACAGAAGAAACTTTGGTGACTGAAGGATGTAGTATATATAAAATATAAGATAAGAATAAGTAAAGCAATGTAAGAAGCAATTTGCAAAAATATATTCTGCGGAATGTGAGTAGATATTATCTGCAGTGGGGATCAACTTTGGAAGTCAAATAAGAGGAAAATTTGAGATTAAGCAGTTATTTTGGTTATTACATATATTTTAACCTTTTAATTTACTTCAGGACATTTTAGAATTTTTAATATGTCAAATTATATTGTGACTATCCAAGAAAGAGATAAAGTATATATATTTTCCCAGATTATTTGATGTGGACTTGTACTTTTCATGGGACAGATTCTCGGTAGAGAGAATGGATCCTGTGATATTTTATACTAGACATCTTCCTCACAATTAAATATCATTCAAGTTAATATGTTAATAAATTTGACATTTTAAAGTTCCTCAACTAAGTAGTGCTAGGTTATGCATTTGAAATATTTGTTTTCTTTTGTAGAAATTATGTCAGGTGAACACACTGCAAAAGATAACCGTAAATATCAGAGACAGGCTCATCTGAGGATCTAGTTAGTGATCAAGGCCCTAAACTGTCCCCATCATTTTTCACACTTACAATTACTCATAATTTTAGACTTATCTTAACAAAATCAACTAAATCTCCTTTGAAAAATGGAGGAGGAAGCCTGCCTCACTCAGTTACAGTCCAGAAGAAAATCTATTTTTAAAACTCACATGACTATTTCCTTTTAGGTCCACACCTTATTATACCTTATTTATTTTTTGGTAAATCACCTTCTACTGTCCCTTATTTTTATTTCAAATTAATAAAGTTCTGGAGTGAATTCTTTTTCAGTTTCTTCAGAATTTCCTTGAATGGGATTTTTTCAAAATCACAATAAAATATTTTCCAGGCCTTTATTCTCTCTCTTAGACTTCAGTGACACTATGAAGTTTCACATAATTTCTAGTCTGCATCTCATCAAATACTGGCAAAATTTATTCAATTCAAATTAAGTAGATGTAGCACAGCGTAATCTTTCTCTATTAAATATGTCACTTTTTGCAATTGTTTCTTAATATCCCTCACAGCTTCCATCTAAGATTAGCACTTTCTTTGCTGCCAGAGTTTCACTAACCTACTGAATTATTCACTGAAGCATAACCTTCAGATATCAGGTTAGAAAGACCTTGATTATGGCAGGAAGTGAACTGTATAAACCATTTTTCTTTAAAAGAAAATTTCTCAGTATAGCAAAGTCTGAAATGAGATAAGCATTAAATGTGTATAAAAATTAAGTTCATAATTGATAGGAATTTAGCCAACTGTGACATTCCTGCATTTTGTTTATTATAATGTATAATACCATCCTAAGTATTACAAAGCAGGATAAAAACATGTGCATTGCTATAGCGCTTCTTATTTAACCTAAGAAGACAGCTGCCTGGCTGCATATTTAACAAACAAAATTGTTGAATGTTAAATTATACAATGTTTTACACAAGCTTCTGAATATTCAGATTTTTAACATAATTGTACCTTCTCTTTATCTTCTTCTCACTTTTGCTTCCTTTACTGTAGCTTTGTTTCAGTGTCACATAGCACTGGAGTTCATGGTAAAGTCAGCAATTCACCATGGGTCTCCCTGCAGCAAATTCTATTAGTAGCATCCATTGCTTTATCTCAATTCAGTGTTGAAAGGTCATTAGAATACTGACTGAGGAGACAACACTCTTGAAACACCTTTGCTAGTGTTGAAATAAAAAAACTCACCACTCACAAATCAGTCCTTTCATGACCAACCCACTGGATACCCAACAGCTGAAGTGCAGTCCTAATACACAGCAGGAGGTATGTCTTATTTTTCTACCAGATGAGAAGAAAATGCACAGAGACAAATACCATCCATACTGATCCACATTTATTCCATAAACCATTGGCAGAGATTTTTTAAAACATATATTTGGTGACCTCAGACACCATTCAAATGACTTTCCACATACTCAAGTGGAGAATATATATTTTAAATATCAGTCCACTTACGAATGTTAGGCTTCTCCTACCTTACAATCAGTGTTGTAAAAGTCAACACAACTTAAAAATGTCAATAGTGAGAGATGATGCATTATTAAAGAGTGTTCTTTGATCAGATTTTCTACATAGATTTGCTGTTCAGATGAAGGTAATAAACTAAGAAACATTTTTCACCATGAGTCAGTTGTAAGTGGTATAACCAGCATTAATAATTTTCTTTAAATATTGCCCACCCTACTCGAACAAAGGTACAAATTGTATTCTCTTCTAGAATTTTAATCTGGTTGGATGATTATTTGAAAGGCTTTTTATAAGCACTCAGGGAAGTGCCAAATAAGCATGGGAAATGACAAGGTGCTCAGAACAAACAGTGCACTGGGGAAGAAAGACCCAGAAAATGTGCTGGCAAAGAGAAAACTGAAAAAATGCCTTTTTCCTTAAGAAACAAAGTAAAATCTTATTAGAACAAACATCACAACAATTTGTTCAGGTGAAAAATTCAGTGATCGTATGCTCATACCAATAAAATATTTTTATTTCAGAGGGGAGTATAAGAATTTGAGGGGGTTGGTTGGGCATGGTGGCTCACGCCTGACATGCCAGCACTTTGAGAGGTTGAGGCAGGTGGATCACTTGAGGTCAGGAGTTCGAGATCAGCCTGGCCAATATGGCGAAACCCCATCTCTACTAAAAACACAAAAACTAGCCGGGCGCAGTGGCACGTGCCTGTAGTCCCAGCTACTCGGGAGGCTGAGGCAGGAGAATCACTTGAACCTGGGAGGCGGAGGTTGCAGTGAGCCGAGATTGCACCACTGCATACCAGCCTGGGTGACAGAGCTAGACTCTGTCTCAAAAAAAAAAAAAAAAAAGAAAAAAGAATTTGGGCAGTTTATAATGGGCTGCACATGGTTTATTAGAGTACTAGTGTATAAATTTTTCTTATTTCTCTTTACTCCATGAATTTTTATCCTATAAGTACTTGGGTTGTTGAGACCATGTCATCAAAAAAGTAGAAGAAAAAATGTCCCCTTTTTATTACATGTTTGTCATATCTTGTCAATTTGGTATACTTTAATTTTCTAGTATTTAGCACTGCCATCTTTTCTGGGTGGAGTATAAATTTAGAAGATAATAGTATCAAAATATCAGTGCAACTAAGGACATCATATAAACTAGAAAGGCACCATTTGATCATTTGGTAATGAAGAGTGGGGTGATATGTCTCATTTTCTAAGAAAATTCCCAACAATTCCTCTTCCATTTATTCAAAAAATGTGGGATGGATTTTAATCACAAAGAATTTTCCTAGTGATAATTCTCAGTGGAGGGAGTCTGTATAAAATTTTTCTCTCATGTACAATTATTAGCCTCTAAATAAGTGCCAGAAATGAATAGGACAATATTTAGCTCTCAGGAAACTCACAGCCTTGTAGTGGAGTTCTCAGTCTCGCCACAGAGGATGTGCTCCAGCTGGCACAGGAATGACAAATAGGAGTGATGCCTCCCCTTCTTATTTTCAGGTCAGATATTGTCATGGGTCCTTTTGCTTTCTGATCTCAAATGTGATTTCAGAATCTTTCTCAACAAAGTGTAGTTTGACACTTGTGTTGAAACTACTACATCCCTGATTTAGTAGACATTTCTAGGCTATGGTTTTTTTTGTTTTGTTTTTTGTTTTTACTATGGCTGAGGTTATGCTTTGAGGATTTACATGAATGGAACAAAGAGCGCAAGTGTTAGGCCCATCAGGGAAATGCCTAAGTAGATTGTCTTGAAGAAAAAGATTAATCATACTAATTTATCTGAAAGTCAGGAAATATCTTAGGGTGACTCAGAATTCAAGAGAGGGTCTGGGATTAGTTTTCCCAGAGGTCTTCTACACATTAAAATAGACCATGAGTGTCTGATATTTCTGAGGGTAGCTATCATAAGCTCCAGAATCATTCTGTGCACTGTAACTGCCGTCAAATTGCATTGCAATTTTTTAATATAACGTCTGCTTGCACATTAGACTATGCATTGTCTGAAGGAGTAGAATATGTCTGTCTTGCTGACTACTCCATACCTAGTATATCAAAAGGGAATCCCTGATACAGCACACATGTTCAGTAAAATATTTAATAAATTAATTGAATAGTTGAGGGTGTTTTATATATGAAAATGCAGGCAGCCTGGGCAACATGGCAAAATCCAAGCTCCACAAAAAATAAAAATAAAAAAATTAGCTGGGCATGGTGGCCTGTGTTTATAGTCCCAGGTACTAAGGAGGCTGAGGTGGGAGGATTGCTTGAACCTGAGAGGACAAAGCTGCCATGAGCCATGATCATGCCATTGCACTCCAGCCTGGGCTACAGAGCAAGACCTTATATCAAAAAAAAAAAAAAAAAAAAAAAAAAAGAAGGAAGAAAAAGCAAAGCAAAGCAAAAAAGCAAGAAAGAGAGGAAGGAAGGAAGGAAGGAAGGGTGGGAGGGAGGGAGGAAGAAAGGAACAAGAAAAAAGAGGAAAGAAAAAGAAAGAAAGACAGAAAGAAAAAAGAAAGAGAGAGAAAGAAAGAAAGAAAGAAAGAAAGAAAAGAAAGAAAGAAAGAAAGAAAGAAAGAAAGAAAGAAAGAAAGAAAGAAAGAAAGAAAGAAAGAAGAAAGAAGGAAGGAAGGAAGGAAGGAAGGAAAGGGAAGGGAAGGGAAGAGAAGGAAGGAAAGAAGGAAGGAAGGAAGGAGAAGGAAGGGAAGGGGAGGGGAGGGGAGGGAAGGGAAGGGAAGGAGGGAAGGGAAGGGAAGGGAAGAGAAGGAAGGAAAGAAGGAAGGGAAACAAAGAAAAAAGAAAGAAAGAAAGAAAGAAAGAAGGAAAGAAAGAAAGAAAGAAAGAAAGAAAGAAAGAAAGAAAAAGAAAAGAGAAAAGAAAGAAAGAAAACAGCTAAAATTTAGTAAAAGGTCAAATATATATGTGAGATAAGAGACTGGACATACCATATTTCTCAGGATAAGCTTGGGTATTACCTTGCCTTTTCAAATATCCCACATCTAATAATATACACTTGGCTGTACTTAAAATCATCCAATGTTTCACTTTACTTCATGCTAGCAAAACAAAAAGGAATAGAGATTGCCAGGGGTAGATGTTTAACTGGAAAATAAAAAAGGATATGATAGAGCTCATGGAAAGTTAATAAGTAAATTAGACATGCATTGCTTCAAGTTTGGGATGAGAGAAGCTTTGAAGAAGCAGCAATGAATACCACCATTGTAAATTTCTTGTGGGTCTGAGGACTTCTGAAGTACTGGAGCTAAGGCTTCACCTAAGATAGAGATGCATTGCTTCCTTTGTACTCTTTCACTTCTGCCTCTCTTAAATTCCTCCTCAAATTTATAATAGCAACACTATCTCTCACAGCAGTCCATGGAAGTGGCACTCATTCTGTGGCACTAAGATCGCTCATGATGAATCAAACAATGCATGTCCATCCTATTAGCTGACTTTTGCTAACTATATCTACAAGAGTTACTAGTGATGTGTAGGACATTACCAACACAAATTGAGTGAATAATTTTTCTCCTCTTCAGACAATTGCTTTTTATTAAGATCTTTCAGGAGTTGCTAATTAAGATTGTTACAGGCATTTTATTTCACATCTTCCTCTAGTTTCTCTGAATACAGTATTTTCTGTGCTGTAGAAAGAAGCTGTGGTTGACATTCTGGAATTGATTAGGAGTTTTTCAAGAGCTGAACATCATTATTTCATTGAGATATCTTCTGCCCCTGTCCCTGAGGTCTATAAAAACCATACCTATGTTACCTGGTGAGCAATGGATGTGGTTTGCCTGTGAGTATAGGCCACAAAGATGTCGACTGGAACTTCTGCTACTGGTTATTTCAAAGCACTTGCTTCAAACACACTCTGAAAATTTGAGTGATGTCCCCAAGCCATATAACAAACTAGGTCAGATCACTCTTAGGATGTTACTCATTTCTGTGGCCCTCTTATTACTTCTTTGACTAACAATGTGAGTATTTTGCCAGTGGGCTATTCGTGGAAACCCAATGAAGATTTGTGGGAGGGTGATATGGTTGCGCTTTGTGTCCCACCCAAATCTCATCTTGACTTGTAATCTGCAGGTGTTGAGTGAGTGACGTGGTGGGAGGTGACTGAATCATAGGGGTAGTTTTCCCCACGCTATTTTCATGGTAGTGAGTGAGTTCTCACAAGATCCAGTGGTTTTGTAAGCGTCTGGCATTTCCCCTGCTTGCACTTCTCTCTCCTGCCACCATGTGAAGAAGGTACCTTGCTTCCCCTTTGCCTTCTGCCATGATTGTATGTTTTCTGAGACCTCCCAGCCATGTGGAACTGTGAGTCAATTAAACCTTTTTCCTTTATAAATTACTCACTCTTGGGTGTTTGTAGCAGTGAGAAAATGGACACAGGGTAAAAGTTTATTCCAAATTTATTGTATTCTCAGTACTATGCCTGTGCCAAGCCATTTGATGAGGATGATCTGTGTTTGGTGACTAGTGCATAATTAGATTAGGACTGCAGATATACAGAGTAAACAACGACCTAAGCAGTGTGGTTTATGGATTTTCCAAAAGTATTCTCTTACTGATTTTTTGTCTCCCAACGGCTTACCAGCATACCTCAAATTTTCTCTAGAATCATTCCTTATAGGAACCCGCAAGACAAAGTTTTTAGCTGCTTAGAGCAATCTGCTTTGAGGAGGAGTGAGAGATTGAATAATTAAGAATCTGAATTGCCAGATGCTGGATGATCTCAGAAGTGTATTCTCAGACCACTCCTCTTATCTGTTTAAGCTCTCTCTCTAAGTGACCTTACTCAATTCAATGACATTAAATAAACCTTTTATAAATAGATTTCCAAATTTTATTTTTACTATAACTTTTACACTGTGATCTGGTATTTTTTTCTAATTTCCTATTACATGATGCCACTTGGATGTCCAATCAGCATCACAAATCCCATCAAAAAGCAAATTCTTCTCCCAGTCTTCTCCATTTTAGCAAAAAGTACACCACACACTCAATGGCGCAGGTCTGAATAGAGGAGTTATTTTTGGTTTCTTTGTTTGTTCACCTTGCACATCTAATTTATTAGTGAGTCTGGTCAGTTCTGCATTAAAAATATATCCATTCTCTGCACCATGCCCAGAATGAGCTTATGAAAATGTAAATGGGATTAAGACATTTTCCTATTTAAATTTCTCTAATATTTCCTCATAGAATTTAGAATAAAATTGCAAATCCTTATCATGGACTCAAGACACTGCACATTGCTCTCTGGACTCATCTAGTACCAGTCTCCCCAGGTTCACTAGGCTTTGATGTTCAATCACCTTGGACTTCTTTCTATTCCTTAAAGCAGTACAATATTTATAATCAAAGACCTCTCTTTGTAAAACTTAGAGTAGCTGCTTTATTTCATTCCTGTTCTAATTCCAAGGTAAGGAAGAGTTTCTTGACTAAATAGTCTCCTCAGTCACCCCTCTCATGTAATAATGGCATTGCTGTTACAGCACTTACCAACTCTGAATTACTTGACTTATTTATTTGTTTACTTCTTTTTCTCTGATCCTTTCCTGGGGGTTATTATCTGACCTGTTCACCTTTCCCAGGATGTATCTGAAACAATTATTAAAATACTGTAGCCACTCCATGCATATTATTTGAAGAAATGCAGAAGGAATAGCAGCAAAATCCTGGTCTCCTAATGCATAGCCTGCGTTTTCTTTCCACTTAATTGGTACATTTATAGTAAGTACCACTGTATACATTGGTATAAAATATATCTTAATGTATAAATCGATTATGCTATAGGAACAAATTAACCTCAGAATCTCAGTAGATTAATACACAACTTTCGATAACTATTCGTGGGAAGTCTGGTGTCAGTCGATGAAGCTGTTATTCCACCTGGTGACTCAGGGATCCAGATTCCCTACATGATATAATGTTGCCTTCTCCCCAGGGAGGTAGCACACTACCTGTTAAGCATTTAGCCTAGAAGTGAAACAAGTAATTTCTGATTGACTGGAACTAGTCTCACAGTCTAATATAATTGTAAGGGAGGACAGATTATTTAGCAGAACACCTGGTATATTTGGTAAGCAATGCTGCTTCTAACCTACATTAATGGTATGGAATAGAAATAAGATGGGGAAGGGAATAGGAGAAAAGAGGTTGGGAGATTAAAACAGTTTTTAAAAATAGCAAAGAGAAAGGGGAAAAAAGCTAAACTGAAATATACTGACATTGCTCTCTGGGCTATATGCACTGCTAATGGAAGGCTAGTTATAATCTCCACACTGGTGAATATATACATGTGTATAAATGTATATGTGTGTGTATGTGTGTGTGCGTATGTATATAGACTCCCATTTGGTTTGCAGCTGTAGCTAACATTACTTCCAGCTCCTAGTACTATTGGAAAGTTTGCCTCTTAAAGTCAGGTTCTTCTTGATCCCTTTGCTCTAACGTAACTTCCCACCCTCAGATGACTCCACCTCAGGCTTGCCTTTATGTTCCACTTCACAGCTAATCATCTTAGATTAATACCATGGGCACTTTTGCCTAATGGAGTTTCAGCAAGAAAGAGAGAGAGAGCCGAGAAGAAAGCCCCTGCTAAGTGAATATGTCTACTCATTTTCTCCTGTGTTTTACATGTTCTCTGGTATAAAAGAAATCACAGAAGTCAATGGATTAAATATAAATGTGAAGTAAGGAAATATGTGATAAAAGAGAGACGGATAAAAATGTACTTGAGCCCAATGGGCGGACCATGTGGTGAGCTGATATAATACTTTAATTCTGGCATCCCTGTGGCTAGCCCAGGTTGACAACATTTCAAAGATGACAATTATTTGGAATAAATCCAAGATTATACTTTAAATAAAAATGTTCATAAATCATAGCTCTTCCGCTATGAATAGGACAACCATATAAGCAATTACTTATAGAAGCGGTATTATCTTGCAATTCAAGCTGCTTCTTAAGTTGATTTTACTAAAAGCTTATTTTTTTCCACCAAAGTGAAAAATGAAAACATTCAACTTATCTTGCTTTGTCCTGCATATGAAGGCCAATTAAATGAATCATTTATTCTCTCCAAAGGTGATATGAATAAGAATACGAATTCAAAATCAAAGAGAAAAAACCATTATGCCTAGAGTGAAGAGAGCTGGGGCAACTGCTGCCAAATGAGGCTGTCAGGGTGGGAAAGAGTCAGGATCCACTTTACCCAATGAGAACATTGAGCACCATAAGGAATTCTGGACTCAAAGCACCTCTTTTCTGCTCACTGGACAGCATGTATAGTGCTTAGAATCAGCAACTCCAACATCCAGTATTGGATGTGTTAGTACCAGCTTTGTGTCCTTGGGTAAGTTTTTAAACTCATATGTGTCAGTTACATCCTTTGTACAATGAAGATTTAAACCTCATGGAATGGATTTAAATAAGATAATGCATGTAGAGCTCATAGCACTGTCCTGGTCACATCTTAAATGCTGCTGATATGGTTTGGCTGTGTCCCCATGCAAATCTCATCCTGAATTATATCTCCCACAATTTCCAGGTGTTGTGGGAAGAAAGTGGTGGGAGGTAATTGATTCACGGGGGTGGGTCTTTCCCATGGCATCCTCGTCATAGTGAATAAGTCGCATGAGAGTTGATGGTTTTAAAAGTGGGAGTTTTCCTGCACAAGCTCTCTGTCTTTGCCTGCTGCCACCCACATAAGACATGACTTACTTCCCCTTGCCTTCTACCATGATTGTGAGACTTCCCCAGCCAGGTGGAATTGTAAGTCCATTAAACCTCTTTCTTCTGTAAATTGCCCAGTCTCCCAGTCTACATCTTTCTCCTGAGGGCTTCCTGCCCTCGAATATCAGACTCTAAGTTCTTCAGTTTTTGACTCAGACTGCCTTCCTTGCTCCTCAGCTTGCACTTGGCCTATTGTAGGACGCTGTGTGTGAGTTAATACTACTTAATAAATTCCCCTTTACATATATATATCTCCTATTAGTTCTGTCCCTCTGGAGAACTCTGGCTAATACAGCTGCTCTGAAGCTTTGATGTTGGCAGGAGTACTATCAAGAATGATATACTATATACACATATATATATATAACACACACACAGAAACACACACACATATATATATACACACATACATACACACGTACACACACACACACACACATATATATATATTTAACTCTTAGGCAATTTATAAATGCTCATTTTACTTTATAACAGATTTTAATATCATTGTTGCTTTCCTATCACAAATTTCTATAAAAGTCAGGCAACATACAAAAAACCATACTCCTTCAAATTCTTAGCATGGACAAAATGTTATTCTGTATTTCTGTGTTTAGTTCAGTGATATTCCAGTTGCTTTTTAAACTCTAGGAGACAAAATGTATCAGGGTAGTTTATGATACTCACCCATTTGACACGGGAAATGGCTCTCACCCACATGCCAATGTGATAGGTGTTTCTTGATACAAAAGGAAGCTGTAAATTCAATTTCAGTGTTACTTTACCAAATACTGAATAAAATTCAGAGAGATGCAGAGAAAAAAAATTACAGAAGACAAATCCATATTAGTTCCAAATTAGATTTCTTTAACACATTGAAAAATACTAAAATGTCACAGGAATGGATTAAGTCTGCAGACTACTTTGGACAAAATTGCCTTTTAAAATGGAAAGTAAAGATGGTGATGCTTAATATCAAGCCAACGAAAATCCCAGTAGAAAAATCTTGGTAGGGGGACTGATTGAAACCTTAAAAAAATGATTTTACTATTATTTGGAGGCATTTATATTATAGCAATGGCTTTAAATCTTTCTGGATTGTGACCTATAGTATGAAGCATATTTAAAATTGTGATCCAGTTTATACAAACATAAAATATACATTTACAAACAAAAGAAAATGAATTTGTATAAATAATGTTTACCTTTAATACATCCAATAAAGTCTACTATTTTTATTTTATTATCTTCAAAATATTTGTTAAATTTTAAGAACTTGATTCCCAGAACCTTAAAAGGGTTATGGCCTACCTACATTTAAAATATATTGTTTTATAAAATAATTAATTACATTGTTAAAAATAAGAGTTAAAAGGAATGTTTACCTTATTATATAAACAATAATATATAAAATATATATTATTATATATATTTTACCTTATATATTTTTATCTTATTATATATTTTTGCCTTATTATATATTATATATTAGAAAGCTACAGGCATATTATTGCAACAATAGGAAGTCCTAAGTTATAGCTATATTTACATATACAATTTCATATACAATAAAAATGCTATTTTAGTCAGCAATATGATCATATATTACACAAAATGTACCTTAGTGTAGGCCTTCGTTATTTTGGGGAAATGATATTTAGATTGTTTACTTCAAAACTTACATCTAAACAAGCTGCAGATATATTAAAAATATAGGTACAAAAAATGAAATGATCTAGGTACTAGAAGATTATGAAGATTATTTACGTAATTTTGGGTTGTGAAAGGTCAAGAATGATGACAAAGTCAGAAATCATTAAAAAATGACAGAATCAACAACCCATAATGTGAAAATGTTTATATGTTAAAATCATTATAAACACAATTAAAATCCAATTGATAGCTTGAGAATAATTTTTAAAGTATATAATACACAAACCATCTCTAATGTGGAGATGTCTTCCTTGATAATTACAATAAACACCACCAATATGTAAATAGTATGTACAAAGCATGAACCTAAATAATTAGTAAGGAAATTTTAAAAATTAAGTTGATTATTTTAAGAAGTTCAAGTTAAAACAATGATAAACTTTTGTACTTATGAAATTGAAAATTTTGTATTTTTAAGGTTATAATACCCACTGTTATTTAGCTGACATTTATTGACTGCTTTCTCTATGTCAGACACTATTTTAAACACTCAGTATCCTGTTTAATATTTCTAGAAAATCTATAAGTAGATACCATAACTACCATCTCCATTTATAGAACATTGAGGCTGAGACAGGTTAAGTCATATATCTAATAAGTAGTGGAGTCAGGTTTTGATGTCAGGAAATCTGAAATCAGAGCCCACACTTTTAATCAAGATTTACTTGTGCTTCCAATATTGGCTACAGTGTAAAAAAAAGTATTGTTAGAGGTAGTGTGGGTGGTACCATTTTTCTAGAGAGCACTTTATAAAATATCCCCCAAGCACTAAAAATGTGCATGCTGTTTGGAAGATCAATTGTATTTTTACAAACCTATTCAAGACATAGCTACAAACTCATGCAAATAATTTATTGTGCAGATTTCCACACAAATTTTTCAATAGCAGAAAACTAACAGAAGAAAAAGAGATTAAATATTTACTAATTGAGTACACTGTTTGTGGCATATTTATGTCACGGAATACCTTTTAGCAACTGAAATATCGCCTTTGATGAATAGTTATTGACAAATATAGTAAGTATAAAAAACAGATTATAAAACAATGAATATAACATGACTTTTACCAGCTACTTTTAGTTTTACATTTAGATCAATTCTCCATTTTTTTCCTACTCTACTCTCTAACCCTGGAGGCTGATCTGTCTGGATTTTATCAACAGAGTTCCTATTCCTATGAACTTGAAGTTCATAGGTTTGGAAATCCTAGTACCCAATGGAAGAAAGTTTCTTCTAGAGAAAATAATAATAATTTTAGTGAAATATCTTCTTCATTTGAGCTCTTAAAAATAAAAAGAAATAACAGAAGCCCAAGAAGGATGTCAGTCACTGCACTGAGCATGGTAATTGATTTAAATCACCATGAAAAGGAATTGGCCTACAGTTATGAAATGGGAGGAAAGAAGAATCCTTTTGGGATCCAGTGATGCTGCTGAGGCATCTCTGAGTACTCATTTCCTCAATAGTGTTGTCCAATAGAAGGCTATTCAACCAAATAAATACAGAAACAAGAACTCAATAATTGTAGGAAAGAAGTTTGAATTTATCCTACAAGGTAAAGTACCCCACTCAGAGAAAGTATTGGCATAGGGTAAAGGAGAATAAAAAGTGTTATAGAAAGAAGCAATTCTCAGGTATGTCTGTATGGTAGGTTGTATGTCCAAACTGTTATGACTCCATGGTAGAACATGTGATGGGATTTTGTGCATCTTCTGTGTTGGAGATGTAAACTTTTCACATGGTAGAAGGATGATGTGGTTTGGTTGTATCCCCACCCAAATTTCATCTTGAACTGTAGTTCCCATAGTCTTCAAATGTCATGGGAGGGACCCAGTGGGAGGATATAGAATCATGGGGGCAGTTTTCCCCATGCTATTCTCGTGGTAGTTAGTAAGTTCTCATGAGATCTTATGGTTTTATAAGGGGCTTCCCCCTTCACTTGGCTCTCATTCTTCCCCTTCCTGCTGCCATGTGAAGAAGGATGTGTTAGCTTCCCCTACCATGATTGGAAATTTCCTGAGGTCTCTCTAGCCATGCTGAACTAAGTCAATTAAACCTCCTTCCTTTATAAATTACCCAGTCTTGGGTATGTCTTCATTAGCAGTGTGAGAACAGACTAATATAAAGGACACGGGTAAATTCTGAGGATCAAATAGAGTTGATAGTACAGATCTCTTCCACTTGTATCTCTAGATTTGTCCTCTCTCTCTTCTGTAGACTACATCAGCAGGGTTCCTACTCTATCTGATTTTATTTGAATTTATCCAGTGCAAAGCCCTAAAAAGAGATCAGAAGGAGGGATGAGAGTAAGATCAGAGTAAGTACTAATTTCTCTGGCTCACTCTCTGCAAGTTTCCCATAGACTGGCTGGGTCCCTTGACCATGCTCTTGTTTTCTAACAAGGTGACTGACTCTATACAACACTTTATCCTTCTAGGTTCCAGTGACTATGTCCCCATTCTCATTTATTTGTCCTTGGAGTTGAAAATAGCTCACCAGGAACAAGCTCTGTGTTATTGTACTAACTTTTGTGGTTCTTCTAAATCCAAACCTTTGTAACTTCTCCCCTTTTAATATAAATCTTCTTAAATATCCATTAGAGTGTCTTATATTTTCAATCTGGAGAAAACATATAAGAGAGGTTAAGCAAATGCCCTACAGTCCTGACTCAAAATTTAAGTACAACCTCAAAAATATTTTAAAAATATTTATCTATTTATTAGTTTGGTTCACTGAAAAGCCTTGGAGACAATGACTAACCCAGTAGCAATGAGCATCCCTAGCATCCAGATTGTGCTTCTGCAATAATAGCTGATACCATGTGTGATGGTTAATTTTACATGTCGACTTGACTGGGTCAACGGACACCTAGATCTAGCTAGTAAAGCATTATTTCTCAGTGTGTCTGTGATGGTGTTTCTGAAGGAATCTGGCGTGTGTGAGTAAGTGGACTGAGTGGCAAAGATCACCTTCAAGGTGGATGGGCAACATTCAATAAACTGGGGGCCCACACAGAACAGAAAGGCAGAGGAAGGATGAATTCCTGCTCTTTTTTCCAGAGCCAGGGTCCCCTTCTTTTTCTGGCACTTTGGAGGTAAGAACTCCAAGTTCCCTGGCCTTTGAACTCCAGGACTCACATTTGGACTGTGGACTTTTGGCCTCGGACTGAAAGCTACAGAATCAGTTTTCTTGGTTCTGAGGCTTCTGGACTTGAACTGGGCCACACTTCCAGCTTCACTTGTTCTCCAACTTGCAGATGGCCTATCGCGGGACTTTTTCTTTTTTTTCTTTTTTTTTTTTTTTTCAGACGGAGTCTCACTCTGTCGCCCAGCCTGGAGTGCAGTGGCCGGATCTCAGCTCACTGCAAGCTCCGCCTCCCGGGTTTACGCCATTCTCCAGCCTCAGCCTTCTGAGTAGCTGGGACTACAGGCGCCCGCCACCTCGCCCGGCTAGTTTTTTGTATTTTTTTAGTACAGACGGGGTTTCACCGGGTTAGCCAGGGTGGTCTCGATCTCCTGACCTCGTGATCCACCCGTCTCGGCCTCCCAAAGTGCTGGGATTACAGGCTTGAGCCACCGCGCCCGGCCATCATGGGACTTCTTAACCTTTATAAATTCTTAGCCTTTATAATATACTATATAATAGTATTATATTCTGTTTCTCTGGAGAACTCTTACAAATACACCAAGTCAGGGGCAGGAAATGCAAAAGATGACTCTGTCATCTTGGCATACCAGAGAGCATAGAATCTCTCTAAGACTATGGGGATAAATGGGACAATTTCAGATTTAATAAAAGTAAATATTGAAATTGATCTACACTTATTTAATATGTTTAAACCAACAAGTTTAATATATGTGTGTGTGTGTGTGTGTGTGTGTGTGTGTGTATAGACGTATAATTGGTTATCTGCTGAGGGAACAAATTCATTATCTTGAAAAGTGGCTAAATCAGAGAAAATAAATATTTGACGTGCCTTTCTATATGAACACTGCATCATAGAATACAAAACTAACAGGTTTGTGTGGGGTATCTCTGGAAATATTTCTTAATTTTGGCTATTTGAAAAGACTCATAAGATTCCACAGAGTATACTCATTTAAGACCATTATTTAAAGTCAAAGGGAATGGTACATCAAAACAAAGAGTTCAGACAGGCATTTGGGGATCCATGAGACTTTCAGATGCAACCTTTACATGGTTCTTATTCAAACGCAGATATACATCTCTTATTCAATCATCAAGTCTGTGCAAATAATTTTGGCTTTAGAAGAGCTCGAGACAGAAGTTTCTAGAACACCTTTTGTGGCCCTCTGGTCACACAGTCATCTAAGCTGTGTAACCCATTGTGTTAGTTGAAAATCATCAGTAAACAAACCAGCCCTGTAGCTTTGGGGTCACCCAAGGGAGTTTTGGAGTTTCAATCAAACAACTGCCATTGTACTTATCTTGGTTAAGAGTTAAGGGCAGACGATCCAGGCTTCCCTAGAGATAAAAAGACAGTTTTCTGAGACTAGCTGTAGGTAAACTTCTCTCTATAAAACCTATTTATAAAATTATTTCAGCTAATTAATGAAAAGAAAATGATAGAATTAGGAAATCACTCTTTCACAATCATCAATGAATGAATGGATTTAAGCATTTTGCATTCCAGCTGCGAATATCAATAAAAGAGAAAAGACATTTTATGCCTCTTAATAAAGAAAGCACTTTGAAAGGGATCATTTCTGAGACTGATGAAGTCTCTGGATTTAAATTCTAATTTGTAGGAAATACAGAGGACAGAGGAACACATTAAATTGCACCATGGGTATGCTATCAGCAAATCTAGACTGACAAACTCAAGTCAAATGTTTATAGTTTCTTTAAAAGAGTATGAGTTGTGTATTCTTTACCTGAAAAACTGTATGGAAAAGAAATGGAGCGGGGGAATCTAAAAATTTTTTTTTAAGATTTAAAAGATGTACCAAGTTAAAACTGTGGTAAGTCTATATCGTGGTGACTAGGGCTGCATGCACAGTTAGATGGTCAAAGCATAAACAAAATGCAAGGAGAGTGGGCCTCCATTGGGATGGAGCATACAGAGGGGCTTCTGACATGGTTTTACAAATCTGTGTTTTATTTTATAATAAAAAATCTTAAAAGAGTAGAGAGAGTGGAATGTTGAGTGGTAAGATAAGGAGTTGAAATTATATTTGATAATATACAATTATGTATTGATTATATTTAGTAGAATCAGGTTTTGGAAATTTAAGCTTAAGACTGAATCCCACAGGTTAATTTGAGAATAGCTGAATGAATAGAAACACCATTATTATGGACATCTAGCAGTATTACTTGGCTATTCTTAAGGACTCTAGATCATATTTAAATAAGAAACTGTTTTTTTAGGCATCATAAACACTGTGGTGTAACATCTGTCATGGCTTCACAAAAAGAGCCAACTGGCTTAAGAAAGAGGGAGGATCTATGCATACCAGGTCTGTTGTAATTTAATGCCAATGCATCTTTTGGGTTCTTGTATTTGCATAATGCAACAGCAGATAGTAGAGAATGAAATCTTTACCCCAACAGTATGTTTAATTCTTAAAATAATTTCTGATCTTATTTCTGTTTACTGCTACTCTCATATAATAGGTAAAGCCCTTGATTTCAAGTGGGAGGTTTGCTGTCATTAAAATGGTTGAATTAGAAGGAAAGCAAAATTACTATAGCCTTCAATGAGTTTTTTGAGAAAGAAACTTAGATTTGAATACTAAAGTATAAAGTTTGTAATAGATTATCAAAGGTTTTTTTTTTAGTGGTTTTAGATGGAAAGAGTAAGCTGAGGGTAAGGAGCAACAAAGTTGAGAAGCAACCATTACTGTAAAGATAAAAATAGATTTTCTTTGAATAGTGGAGGGAGGGTAGATATTTGAAATAATATGATATATGTATATCTTAACTTTTTAGCCAGGAAAAGAAGAAAAATGTGGTATGTGGTAATATTTATTCATGTGAGAATATTGGGGAGAAAGTATGAAGGGAAGGAAGGAGGCGGGAAAAGGTAGATTTTGTGTGAAGATGAATTGTCCTTAACTTTCCAATTCTGAGTTTTTGATAATGACAATTCTTCTACTCAAAATAATCTACAGATAATGTAATCACTAGCATTCTTAAAATGGGGAATGCTCCGTACACTTAAAAACTCTCATTCTGTATTTTTGATATAGCAGAATATATTGTTTATTTTTCTTGAAATGATATCTAATTTATAAAGTAATAAGAGAAGCAAATAAACCATAATAAACCATATGTTGCAAAGGTCTACAATATTTTTGCACCATAGCAGGGAAGACACACACACACACACACACACACACACACACACACACACAGTTCTGTGTGAGTGGTAAAATTTTAGTAACTTGCATTATTACAGTTTGGTAATATCTCAGGCTGGAGTAAAGACGGTCATACTCAGCACAGATGAAAATGAAAAAAAAAAAAAAAACCTAAATACCAGCCAAGATATGCTTGTGATATGCTAAAAATGAATTTCAACTACTGAAAGCACCACATAAGAGGAAACTATCAAAAAACTGCCAGGTTTGAGATTTAGCAATGTCACTCACTGGTGCTGTTTCCAAACAAAAAGCTTTTATTCTTGTGGCAGGGTTTCAGAGCTTCACAGATAAGCTTGTGTTAGGTGTTTGCATGTTGCTTTTTAGAGAGGTATTTTATAAAACAAGGACGACAGTGTGTCTGAGAAAAGAAGGAGTTAATGGGTTAAAAACTGTGTAAATGTTACTCCAGTAAAATTATAGCTTGTTGTTCAGATGAATACTCTCCACTTCTCATATAGCTTTAAATTATGGACAAATGCTTGCAATTGTGAACTCCCTACATTGTGGCTGCCTGTTCCCAGGCTTCATCAACCAGGGTTGTCCAATGGGATTACTGTAAGCCTTCACGGCAGTCTGCCAGCCACTGATGAGAAACTCATATCCCTGGATGTTAGATTGCTCTCTTTATTCTATCCATGTGACGGCTGTGATTGCTGTCATGGTGTTAGGTTAGAAATTAGCATTTTGTGGCCCTAATTTTGCCATCCAGAACATACTCAGAAAAAAAAGACTCAAAGAATAGTAATTTCTTCTGTCAAAAAAGGAACACAGAGCCACCATGATACAGATGTCTACAAAACTTAGGTCAGAAAATAGTGTGTGATCCTGGTTGGTGAAGCGCATGCAGTGGGAGTTTTCCTCTGATCACAGACCTCTGCTTAGAAACTAATGGTTTTCATTTTATAAAACTAAGACTGAATGAAGAAACTAGGAATGAGTCCTTAAAAATGTTCCATTTTTTTTTTTTTGCTAGACCAAAAGCCCAATTTTTAGCATCATTTCAGTTCTTAAACAATGACAATATATATGTATTTTCTTGTAATAGTCTCTTTCTGATAGATAGGTCTAAGAATACTATGAAAAAATGAAAGATAAAAGTGTTGTGAAAAATAAAGTGGTAAATATCATTAGTTTTTTTGTGTGTGTTTTTCCCCTAAATCATTATGGAGGAATGGTTACAGCAGTACTATTATGACAATCAATGTTTTGTGACATCAATGATTCTGTAAATGTCCTTGCATTACTTTTTTCTCTCTATCCTATATTTGCTGATGCCTGTGTACTTACTAGACAATTATTAAATAACTACTGACTGACTTTTAAAATTTTATATGACCTACACTGTGGTTAGAACTTACATAAATTTAATTTCTACTCTCTATGCTGGAGATTAATTACAGTAAAAAATGAAAGCCATTTAAATTTTGGTAAAAAGAATGATATAGTTTCCTTATCTTCTGATTCTTCCTAGGCTATCCACAGACATGCTAATTTTTCCTGTCATTAACAGTGAGCAAACTAGAAGGATTCTGACATGTGAGGTGCACAGATTCTGTTTAGGAGCCTTGATTTTTATCCACCCAAGCTTATCCGTCATCTTTAATCATGCAAAAGGCAGAATTACTTAATCATTTCATTTTATTGAAAAGAAAAAGAAAGATTTACATTAAAATGATGACATGCAAGAAAAAAATAAATTGAAAATGATTATGAGGAGAGGGTAATGTGGAGACGAAAGCTCCATTGGTTTTGTGATGCTCATTTAAAGCAATGATCTAGTGAAGCCGAGACATTACAGCACTGATGATGTTGGCTGTTGGGGTATATCTTATCCTTGTATTTTAACTCGCATTCCTAGACTGCATTCTCAGCAAATTATGTGGGGGATGTGATGTCAGGCCAAATAATTAAATATTAGACCTAACTGTGAGCCTCTCCTTACCTTTACTCCACGTTGGATTATACCCTTATGGTAATCTTATATAGAAGACCATGACCCCAAAATTTAAATTTTCAAGTCCTTGAAGATCTTTACAAAAAATACTTGTTTTTAAATATCACAGTGCAAAATTAACCAACTTACTCAGACTCTAATAATTATCAAGTTCAGTTACATACACTAATGTAAGCTTATTTTTCTCAAATGAGTTCTTTTTCTTTTTGATATATATTATTAGTGTTCTTTACTTTGATTGACAATAATACCTGTTTTATATAAGCAGTGTCTTGATGCACTGCTTCATATTAGAGAGTTGGGTTAGGGTATTATAAATATTTGTCTGGAACATTTTCAAGGCCCTTTGCCCACACGTTCTATTTATTTTATTTGTTTCTATTTTTAGTTCTAATGTTACTTTCCAAAAAATGAGGCATTTTAAAAAGTTTGTGAATATATCAATTGACAATAATTTTTAACTTTTTTTGTATTATGTAAAACAAGCATTTTTGAAACTATAGTCAGGTCTTTAACGATTTTTTTTCTTACCTCAAAATACATATTGTCTATAAGAGTCAGTTAACATATTTCTGAAGACAATCTATACTTGAATGAAATTGTGTTTAAAATAATCAGTTGTACCAAATAAGAGTAATTATACATGAGGAAAATTAAGAAAAAATGTTTTTGATCTAAGACCAACTTTTAATCATATTTATTCTTTTCATCTTATAAATAAATGTTTAACATGTACTATGTGCCAAGAACTGTGCTAAGTATTGTGGATATAACTGTGAACAAAATTCCTGGTCTGTAAGATACTTTATTACATTTTCCCACAGCACAAATAATTTAAGGATCCAGGAATGAAAAAACAATGTATTTTCTGCCCTCCTAAATGTGTAATTGGCCATATTTTCACTAAACTTGAATGTCTTCATATGCACAACTATACAAGCATTTAGTCACTCAGTGATATTAAACTACTTCCATATTGGTCAGCATACACAGACTTTATATGGCACTTAATAATGCTTATTTTGAATTTAAATAGCACAATTTGAGATGATCTTAAGATATTACTATTCTTAATATAAACAATCAATAAAACAGTTCAGTGTGATTTAACATAAAAATTAAAAGATATAATTGAAAGATTGAAATGACTTTTGTGTTTGTTACAATGATTTTATATAAACTATAGAAATCGTAATTTGAAAAACCATATAATCTATATAATTAGGTTTTAGAAATTCATGATTTTTGATATCATCCCTAAGGACAGAGAGGCATATATTAAAAATCAACTGTTCTTTTGCTAACCTAAATTGTCTTTAAATTCCAGACTCTAAAATTGTTACTTTATATCACAATCCTTTTAAGGAGATAGATAAAGAAAATTCTGCTTTTCTTGCACTTCATTGGAGACTTTGCTGCTGGAAAAATTCAAGAACTTTCCTTTACATTTTAAGACAGCCTCATCACTTACAAAGCCATATACAGTTATTTCTACATACAATAAAGAATTGAAAATATCACAATATAAAATTAAGAACTGTAATTTTATATAACTAAATTATCCAGTAGTTTTTCAAAATTAGTTAAGTAAATTTACATATTTTATTCATATAAATATTAAAAACTTGCTTACATTAAAATTCATATATAATATTTTATTGAAAATAGATGTTTGATATTAATTTATATGAATATTTGCTTACAGCAAATTTTGAACTCTATTATTACAAAATAGAAACAAAATATGCAACTATTGCAATTTAAAGACAGTACTGTTATGTAAAACCAAGTTAATATTATAATCAATTTTTTCAAAGAAATTCACAATTTTTATCACAGAAAAAATTTGATTTTCTTTTTCTAATAATCTATTTTTAATATATTTCAGTATAATTTGTCAAAGGTGAAATAAAATAATTTTTATGCTAGATAATAATATAAAATTTAATTAAAACTATAAATTTCCTGCATGCTTTACTGTAATGCTGGTTTTCAAAAACAAACAAAAAAGCAGTCCTAAATTATTTTATATTTATATTGCTTCTTCAAACATAGTATGTTTAAACTTTTCAATAAAATTTCTTTTTAAATGTAGTTTTTATTCATGCATTCATATATTTAAAGCACTTGAAATTATCTATTACTTTGCAATTAAAGTAAAAACTTAGAATAACAGACAGAAGGAATCGGAAAGATAAGAATTATAGAATATTGTAGGATATAACATATTGGGCTACTTTAACTTTATAGCAATAGGTGGCACTGTTACCTCAATACTCTTTGATTTGAATTGAAGAACTGGAAAAGAGTTGTCTCTGTGTATAACTTCATATATGTAAACAAATGAGAACACAGACAAAAACTTCAAAAATTCCAGGGATATTTTGTTATCATTATCATTTACTTAGTATTATATTTATTTATACAACCAGCAGTATGTCAAATAGTGGAAATGCAGATTAAAACTTATGGCAATAAATATGATTAAATGGGAACACATTTAGTATAATTCATGAAAGTGACTTTTTAATATGAATAGAAATAATATTAATGTTTTCCTGCAAAATTTTCCTTTATACATTCTTACTTTTATGGATTTCAGTATTGGAAATTTTAAGGTGTTCTAAAAACCAAACAATAGTTCAGAGTGCTTAAGTTGATTAATACATTTATTTTCACTATCATATTTCTTCTAGTTTGTTTTGTGTAGTGGCACAAATAAGTCAATTATGTGATTTTTATATATATATATATATATATATAAAGTTAAATATAGTGATTCTTTACAATATACAACCCATTAGGCTGATAGCACAGAAATGGAATTGTTTCACGACTGCCAACATGATCATTGTTAGCATCTGAAAGAGAAAAGAAGATGAATTAAATGGGGTATACATGTATTCACAGTGTTCAGATGAAAGTCAAAATAAGCAATAAGGACGAAGCCCTTGCTAGAATACACAGCACCTTCATACAACCTAGAAAATGCTGCCTCTGTAGCAGCCAGACTGCAGTAAGACAATCCCTTCCTCTGTGCAGACACAGATTGTCACCAGGACAAGGCTTGCTAAGTTGAACGTAGGCTCAAATTTGGTCCTTACTCCTCCCTGCCCCTTTGTAACGTCGCCTGATGCAAGCCACAGTTTGCACCAAGACTAGCAAATTGATTGTTATGCTAATTAATGGCTGATACTACTTTTTTCTCAGAATTCTCAGAAATTATGGCTGAACATATGATTTGACGATCTTTTGACTACCCTGTCTGTGCTTAGGCAATCCCTAAGAGAGAACAGCAGCAATGCTAGAGTGATCTAGGTTAAGAGATTGGCTATCAACGTGCCAGCCACTGTTCTAATCAGCTTGAGGTCACTACAAAGTGAGATCTAGCTCTACATATTGACTCACTGTGGTAGATGCTGTGATGTATGCCCCTAGCTCCTTCACATTTTTCCTTTCCTGCTGCAAATGCTGCCTGGGACAGGCTTCAGTGCCAGCCCACGAAGGAGATTGCTTGTGCTAAAAAGAGGCTCCTGGCCCAAGGCCACATTTCCTTTCTGGGGAGATAGAGGTCTAATGAGTAACATGGGGGAAACTTAGCCCTCATCTAAGACAACTCAAGTTTTATGTCTGCTCCAGAACTTCCAATACAACTAGTTAAGACCTCCACTGAGACTACATCACAGCTCATATTCTCCCTCTCCCAAGGCTGCTTCCTTCCTTTCTTTCTTTCTAATTTTTTAATTTTGTGATTTCAATAGCTTTAGAGCTACAAGTGGTTTTTAGTTACATGGATGAATTGTATAGTGGTGAAGTCTGGGCTTTCACTATACCCATCACTCAAATATAGCATATATTGCATCTAGTAGGTAAATTTTTATCTCTCTCCCTCTCCTAATCTCCCTGCTTCTGAGTCTCCAATACTTTTTCTGCATCTCTAACACTTTTTAAAGATCTACAAAGAAGCTAATTTATTTATATAATCCCACAGTAGTAAAAACAAGACATGTGGGCTACTATTGAGCCAGATGGAGAGGGAGTCTAATAAGTCTTAGAGCAGGGCTCCAGGAAGCTACCATTAATTGCTTAGGGTTGGCATTGGACCTGATGTGGTTTGGCTCTGTGTCCCCAACTAAATCTCATGTCGAATAGTAACCCCTAGGAGTAAAGGGAAAGGCCTGGTGGGAGGTAATTGGATCATTGGGGAAGATGTCCCTTCTTGCTGTTCTCATGATATTAGGTGAGTTCTCATGAAATTTGATCGTTCATTATACCACTCTGTATGTCTTTGCATACCCATAACTTAGCTTCCACTTGAGAATGTGCAGTATTTAGTTTTTCATTATTGAATTACTTCACTTAGGATAATGGCTTCCAGTTCCACCCAAGTTGCTGCAAAAGACTTTATTTTGTTCTTTTTTATGACTGAGTAGTATTCCATGGGGTGTGTGTGTGTGTGTGCGCACGCGTGCACGCGTGCGTGTATGTATATATGTATACCACATTTTCTTTATCCATTCAAAGTTGATGGGCACTTAGGTTGATTCTAGATCTTTGCAATTGTAAATCGTCCTGCAATAAACATGCACATGCAGGTATCTTTTTGATATAATGAATTCTTTTCCTTTGGGTGGAAACCCAGGAGTGGGAATGCTGTTTGCTTTCTCTTTCACAGAGATGAACCCTAGGGCATTTGCTGATAAACTTCTTGCTCACTAATCTCCATCTTCAAGACTGCATCTTGGGGAATCCAATCTGTACTCTGCACTAAAATAGGATGCAAATTGAGCTAGAGGCCAGATGGCCTTGTAATGTAAGATTCACTGCATTGTGTCCCACAGCCAACAACTAGATCACAACATTGGCAAGATATTTCAGAAATGAATTTTTAACTATAAGAATGACTTTAAGAGGTAAATAACTGAATGAAGAAAACCAAATCAAAACTTTTATATGCTCATCCAACACTGCTGTATAAATGAGTATTCAATGAATGTTTGAGCTGAGTAATATACTGAATGGATACAGTATGACAGGATAATTTTGTCTATGTTTATTAAATATCATTTATGTGTCAGGCTCCAGGAAGGGACCCAAAGTTAAGACATGGCCTCTCTTCTCAAGAAGCTACTAAGTCAGCAGCATTTCTAGTCTATCCATAACCCATATTAATTTATGCTCTGTTATTTATGGAGAAACAGATGTCAATTTGTGAAGCAAACAATTTTCTAAGCATAAAACATTTATTTTTTTATGTAATATAAACCAAGTCATATGGATAATACGGATTTTTTTTTTTTATGTGTAAAAAGAGATTGTGTTAAAAATATGGAATTATACTTACTCCTTTATCAGGTCAAATACATTTGAGGTGAATGCCAAATTTATTTATTAAAAAATGAGTTTCAGAAAAAGATGTACCAGAAAGTATTGTTATAAGTTACTTTAATGGGAACCATGAGATTAATACTTTTATAAGATCTACAAAGAAACTTATTTATTTATAGAATTCAATAGTAGTAAAAACAAGACATGTGGGCTACTACTGCTTCCACTTTCTTCCCTGGCATCCTCCTCCCTAGAGCCAGATGGAGAGGGAGTCTAATAACATCTTAGAGCAGGGCTCCAGGAAGTTACCATTAATTGCTCAGGTTTGGCATTGGGCCTGATGTGGTTTGGCTCTGTGTCCCCAACCACATCTCATGTCAAATTGTAATCCCCAGGAATCAAGGGAGAGGCCTCTTGGGAGGTGATTGGATCGTCGGGGAGGATTTCCCTTCTTTCTGTTCTCATGATAGTGAGTGAGTTCTCATGAAATCTGATCATTTGAAAGTGTATGGCACCTTCCCGTTCTCTCTTTCTCAACTGCGTCACCATGGGAAGATGCGCTTTGCTTCCCCTTCGCCTTCTGCCACAATTGTAAGTTTCCTGAGGTCTCCCCAGCCATGCGGAACTGTGAGTCAATTAAACCTCTTTTCTTCATAAATTACCCAGTCTCAGATAGTTCTTTGTAGCAGTGTGAAAAACAGACTAATACAGGGCCCTATTTGCTTTCCAAGTCTAGCCAAATCCAAATCACCTTGTTTTATGGTAGAAAGTGCTAAGTTGAGATTTAGAAAAATGAATTTCTTGCCAAGAAAAATAAGATATGATTGGTTATAATATTCTAGTCTTTCAGTGTAGTTCCCTCTTTATACCACTTTTTGAGAAAATATATGTGCTCCTATGCTATAAACCATTGCATTTCCATTTTTTAATGAAAATTAAAGCTAGTTTATAGATTGGTTTTTATTGCACCATGCTCCTAGTTTATTCTTTGAGCCAAATTATTTGGTGCTAGAATAATTGTATTCCATATTGTGCTAATCAATCATACGGAATCTACAACAAAATTCAAGGCAGCATTTTTTTGAAGTTTTTATAATAGTAAGTCAATTACCAAAAGCCAGTAGCCAATTTCAAGGTATCATCAAATGATTGCATGAGGCATTATTAACATTTCTAATGACTTAAATTCAAGAATCAGTTAAAGAAAACTTAAGCATGACAGTTTTCTGGCTGAGAATGTCTTTCTTTTTTTTGATATAAAACATTTATCTATTTTTTTGGGGGAAAACATAGGCATATGACCTGCAATTCACCTTGCCACATTTTGCAGTTGAATATGTCTTATGGTAATGCTAATTATTAGTATCGTTATGTCAAGCTCATGTTCACTTCATGGAGGCATGATACTTAGCAAAACAAACAAATCCCTGCTCACTCCACTCACTACAAGTGGAAATTTAAATAATCTATAAATTCAAGCAATAATATGCAAAAAAATGTAAAAAATTAAATCCAGAAGATGAACAAAAAGAAGACACAAAGCAGCAATTATATCAATACCTTAAAACACAGGCATTGCAAAGAGTAATAGCAACTCATCATTGATGTTTGTAAGTACCAGGCTTGGTTTTAAGTGTTTTATGAATATTTCTTTATGCTTAACATGCTTATGGTTGTTATTATTCATGGCTGGAAGACAAGGTACTGCGGCACTGACAAGTGAAGTGACTTACCAGTGAACCTAGTGACTGGGAGAGATGAGAGCCAAATCCAGGTAGTCTAACTTCCAAATTGGGGCTCTGTGTCTTGGTACCATAGCGGTCTCTGTATAGTTTCAAATAAATATTAACGATGAGTACTTAATTTTTTTTATTTACATAGGGAAGTTTTACATTTTCTTTTAAAAAGTAACAATGCCATCTAAAACAAATCCACAAAGACAATAAGGTCACTGCATCACAGCATTGCTGCCCTTAGTACCTAAAACTATGTCCTGTGTGTGATTGATACTGATAATAAGATATGCCTGGAATCAAAAGCAGTGAATTTTGAGATATATTACGTAACTTAGCCTTCAAAAATGGAAAACTTCAATTCTAAAAGTGAGATTATGGTTAAAAAATTGGAAGGGGTATTGGATTTAATATTTTGAAGGCAGCAGCTGCAGAGTTTTGTGATTAGACTCTGGGTCCGTATTGAGTCCCTGCAATGACATGCAAAATCCTGCATGTGTGTGCAGATGGGCTTACTTGTGGGGAGTGAATTTGAAGAATTCATGACATTCTCAAAGAGTTCAGATTGTGATACGGAACTTTCACAATGACTTTCTTAGAACATTATTTCACTTTAGTCACAAACATATACATGAATATATAATAGCCAAGTCTGCATATAAATATGCACGAACACACATACAGATCTCTAATAAATGTTACTTTGCACATTTAGCAGGAGTCAACAATGTTTTATGCTTTGAGTAGCTCTTTAACCTACCTTTCATCCTAAGTACTTTTATCACAAGGGAGAACAGGCTTACCTCAAGAGGTTGCATCACTGCATATAATTTTACAAGAAATGTTTTATGTTTTTACTTGCTTTTTTTTTGAGAAACAGGGTCTCACTCTACTCACTCTGTCACCCAGCAGGCTGGAGTGCCGTGGTGTGATCTCGGCTAACTGCAACCTCCTCCTTCCGGGCTTAAGCGATTCTTGTACCTTACCCTCCTGAGTAGCTTGGACTACAGGCACACACCACCGCGCCTGGCTAATTTTTTTGTAGTGTTAGTAGAGACAGGGTTTCACCATGTTGGCCAGGCCGATCTCGAACTCCTGACCTCAAGTGATCCACCCTCCTTGGTCTCTCAAAGTGATGGGATTATAGGCATGAGCCACCTTGCCGGGTCTGTTTTTATTTACTTTAATTTAAAGACTTTGTTTTTAAAGGGATTGGAAAATTGTGATCACCTGTTGATTATGTAAAAGTCTACTGAGGCAAAGGCTAAGAGGCATTTGTGTGTATGTGTGGTGTCGTTTATACTTACTGTATACGTAAGTAATAAGGACAAGCTTTGAAAAATTTGGTTCTAAATGTCAAAAACCAAAAAGAACTCTATCATGTGTGTTATTAATATGTTTCACTATCTAAAAGAATATTCCATCATGTAGTAGGAATGTCACATTACCATAATTTTCTTATATCGAATGCATGCGTTTAGCAAGTACATTATGATAGTGTCTGTCCTGAAAGAAGAAAATCCGTTTTGTACTGAGCTTCATGATGCTGAGCTGTCTAATTTACTTTAAAAATAGATCAATATTTTAGAAGCAATTTTTGTGTTCTTTGTTTAACATTTTAATACATTTAAATAAACTGGCCTTGTTTCCACGAAGTATAAAGTAAAAGAGAGTTTGGTAATTATCTTAATAGGATCAATGTAGACACAATGTTAAGTGGACAAAGTTGTATTTCCTTGTTTTTCTACTTGTTAAATTGTGTAGTTTGACAAAATTGTCTGATAATTATAACATTTTCATTTTATTTTGTTCTATAATACAATAACCGTTGTATGACTTTTTCACATGCTTGTGAATTAAATATAATTTATTTTGCAGAAAATTCTATTTTCTTCATATTTAACTACCAGTTGCAAAAAGAATATCTGTAAATCAAATCAAATAAAACCAGGAAGTTTCCACTGGATTATTATAATATGTTAATTTGAATTTTAAAATGTAGAAATCTGTAAGGATATATATTTAAATTACAGGGGGAGCCATGTAAAATTGCCAGTATTTGATTATTTAGGGTCTTCAAATTTTCACCTGATTCAACCTAACATTTCAGGAGATAACAGTGCCGATGCTGTCTCATGACCTGCTTATAACAGTAGAGAATTTTTGGAAATCAATATAGTATTTATTTCAATTATATATTTTACAACAATGGTTACAATATTAGGTTATCTGCCTCACATAGAAAACTATATATTATACATTCAAATTTGATAATTTTTCATGTTTTCATTAGAAGCTCCAAGTTCCATAGCTAGAATGCAATATACTACACTAACTTTGCAAAATCATGTACACTACAGTAAATCATCTGTTATCTTCCTAGGTAGCCATCTCTGTGCTAGCGGAGATCATGAGCTTTTCAGAGTTTCTGTTGTAAACTATTTGTTCGGAGGTTTGTTTGTTCAGCATGTGGCATCATGATCATCACAAAACACATATTGAGTATTGCCTTGCACTGATGGTGACACATCTTCTCATTTCTCTATACGTCCTCTCCCTTAGAATTTCCAACTTGTCATCTTGTAGTTTCAAATAGCACCCAGTGCTATCACTCCAAAACACATACCTATAGACCCTGCATGTGTACTAAACTCTGGACCTGCATTTCTAAATTTTTCACATATTACATTTCACACTGAATATCTATATTTACTTAGGACTCTATTCATGTTTTTCCTCCAAATGACTCTGCAAAACCAGCCCCAAAGAGCACTATCATCTTCCCAACTCAAAAGTCTTAGGATCATTTTTGACTCCCATGTTTCCTCTCCTTTCAGGACGAATAAATTATAATTGATTATTCCTTGAAAATAGCTCATTTTTCTCTTTCCACGGCTGCTCTGTTGGTCCTGGAAGTTATCACTGCACCCTAGAACTCAATGCATGCAGTAGCCTCCCAGCTTGCTTCTCTGCTAGTTTTATGCTATTCTTTATACCATCAGTAGATTAATAATCATAGTACTATTTCTAAGATGTTCCATAGCTCTTAATTGCCTGTAAGATGAAGGTAAGACGGCTTGTTATTTAAGGTCCTGAATAATTTGAACCTTGTATTCATTCCAGCCTCACTCCAGCTTTTTTCTTCAACACGGAATTTTTTTTTTTTCAGTAAAGATGTTACTCACATGGTGGTCCCTCTGCTCATCTCTCTCATTCATGACTTGCACTTGTAATATTACATGTACCAGAATATTCTCTTCCCTGCCTACCTACCATCTATGCTTATCTAAACGATCAAAACAGTTATTCTCTAATTCGCTGAAGCAACTACTTTGTAGAGCCTTTTGATAATTTCTAGTGTTATCTTAAATACAAAAGATAAATTTATTGTTATTTACTTTAGTGTTTTCTTTCCTCAATTAGATTATGAACTTTTTTTTTTTTTTTTTTTTTTTTCCCTGAGACAGAGTTTCTCTCCATCACCCAGGCTGGAGTGCAATGGTGCAATCTCGGTTCATCGCAACCTCTGCCTCCCAGGTTCAAGTGATTCTCTTACATCAGCCTCCCAAGTAGCTGAGATTACAGGTACCCACCACCACACCTGGCTAATTTTTTTTGTATTTTTAGTAGAGATGGGTTTTCGCCATGTTGGCCAGGCTGGTCTTCGTTTCCTGACTTCAGGTAATCCACCCGCCTTGGCTTCTCAAAGTGCTGGGATTATAGGCATGAGCCACCCCGCCCAGCCAGATGATGAATTTCCTGAAGACAGATTATGACCTAATGTTTTTCACCTTTCCATTACAATTTAGTGGTTAGCATAATTTCTAGTGCTTAATGTGTGTTCTAAAAACATTTTAAAAATTTTACAGAGTATGGAATATTAAAAAAAATTGCTAATTCCTATTTGTGGAAAAAATAAAAAATATTTCTGGAAATAATAAGAACTCCTGGCATGGAGTAGAGGGTAGATATGAACAAAGGCTCCACAATTCAGTGGGGTCAAGGGAAAGTAGATGCAGAGAGCAGAGCACAGATTGTGCATTAGGTGCCAATGGAGGTGAATGGCCAGGTGATGGGAGGGAGATGATTTATGATAACAAGCATTAAAATAGCTTAAAAGATAACCCATATGAAAGTTTCTGAATGTCTGGTTTTACAATAATATTCTCAATTCATTTAAAGACTGTTCTTGTATCAGTTATGGTATCTGATTTTTAAAGCTTTTTTTTCCCTCCAAGTTTTATTTTAGGTTCAGGGAGTGATGTGCAGTTTTGTTACATGGGTAAACTGCATGTTGCTGGAGTTTGGTGTACAAATGACTTCATCACCCAGGCAGTGAGCATAGTACCTGATAAGTAGTTTTTTAATCCTTACCCTCCTCCATCTCTGTACCCTCAATTAGGCCCCGTGTCTATTGTTCCCTTCTCACTGTCCATGTGTACTCTTTGTTTAGTTCCTACTTGTAAGTGAGAAATGCAATGTTTGTTTTTCTGTTTTTGCATTAATTTTCTTAGGATAATGGCCTCCAGCTCCATCCATGTTGTTGCAAAGGACATGATTTCATTCTTTTTTATGACTGCGTAGTATTCCTGGGTGTATATGCGCTACATTTTCTTTATCCATTCCACCGTTGATGGGCATTTAGGTTGATTCCATGTCTTTGCTATTATGAAAAGTGCTGCAGTGAACATACACAAGCATGTGTCTTTATGATAAAATGATTTATACTCCTTCAGGTATATACCTAGTAATGAAATTGCTAGGTCAAATGGTAATTCTGTTTTAAGTTCTTTGAGAAATCACCAAACTGCTATCCACAGTGCAATGACTGAACTAATTTTCATTCCCACCAGCAGTGTATTCAGTGTTCCCTTTTCTCTGTAACATCACCAGCATCTGTTATTTTTTGACTTTTTAGTAATAGCCATTCTGACTGGAATGAGATGATATCACATTGTGGTTTTGATTTGTATCTCTTTAATAATTAGTGACGAGCATTTTTTCATGTTGGTCACATGTATGTCTTCTTTTGAGAAATGTCGTTTCATGGCTTTTGCTCATTTTTTAATGAGGATATTTGTTTTTTTCTTGTTGATTTAAGTTTCTTATAGATTCTGGATAATAAGACTTGTCAGATGCATAGTTTGTGAATATTTTTTCTCATTCTATAGGTTGTTTGTTTACTCTGTTGAGTTTCTGCTGCTGTGCAGAAGAGTTTTAGTTCAATTAGGTCCCATTTGTCAATTTTTGTTTCTGTTGCAATTGTTTTTGTAGTCTTCATCATGAAATATTTATCAGGGCCTATGTCTAGAATGATATTTCCTAGATTTTCTCCTGGGGTTTTTATAGTTTTAGGTTTTACATTTAAGTGTTTAATCAATCTTAAGTTGATTTTTGTATATTGTAAAAGGAAGGAGTCCAGTTTTAATGTCCCATTTATGGCTAGCCAGTTATCCCACCACCATTTACTGAGTAAGTCCTGTCGCCATTTCTTGTTATTGTTGACTCTGTCAAAGATCAGATGATTATAGGTTCATGGCTTTATTTCTGGGTTTGCTAACCTGTTCCTTTGATCTGTGTGTCTGTTTACGTACCAGCAGCTTGCTGTTTTGATTACTGTGGCTTTGTAGTATAGTTTGAAATCAGGTAGTGTGATATCTCCAGCTTTTTTTCTTTGCTTAAGATTGCCTTAGTTATTTGAGTTCTTTTTGATTCCATATAAATTATGGATTTTTTTCCACTTTTTTGCATTTATAAGTACTATTAAGTCTGATATAGTGCTTAATGTTTCCATAATTTGAACAACACAAGTTGGGAACTATGATGTAGAGGAAGCCAAAATCATGCAGAAAATGGTACTGGGGAAATGAACCTAATCACTGAGTCTTCATCAACCAGCAGTTAAGTGCACACAGCCCACTTGTTTTTGTCAAATTTCCACATAATTAGAGGGCATAACACCCTCAGGAGACAGTCCTGGGTAAGGCATGAAGGAGGGATATCTAAGCTGAAATTTGGTCCTAGTGCTAGTGATGGCAATAGACTAAAATGTGGAAAATAGCGTGACGGTGGTGTTGACAAGAATACTGGTGATGTGTTTTTGCTCTAGATGATGTTAACTTGTCAAATGTTATATAAGGAATTCAAGGTAGAATGCCAGTTTTTCAAAACTGGACTGAACAATAGGGGATAAGCACTGCTGCACTATGGGTACTGTTGGCTCAGCCTTCATGGCAATAATAAACCTTGCAACCCCAAATCATCTCAAAACTAATGTGTAGAATAAATAAATTACTGGTGTGATGGCTCGCACCTGTAATCTCAGCAATTTGAGAGGCCAATGTGGGTAGATTGCTTGAGTCCAAGATTTTGAGACCAGCTTGGACAACATGGAAACATGCTATCTTTACAAAAAACACAAAAATTAGCCGTGCTTGGTGACATGTGCCTGCAGTCTCAGCTACTAGGGAGGCTGAGGTGGGAGAATCACTTGAGTCTGGGAGGATGAAGGCCTCAGTGAGCAGAGATTGCAGCTCTGCACTCTAGCCTGGGCAACAGAGCAAAACTCTGTCTCAAAATAAACAAACATATTAATTAATTAAAATGAATATGCTATATAATTTCTGATCTGTGCTAGTCAATGCTGCCTCTGGACTAAAGTGTTATATACTCCAGGGTCATTATTTTGTTCTGTATAGTGCCCCTCTATTGGAGTTATGTAATATTATATCCTGGCTGGGCCTAGTTTAACCATAGATGTAGGTATTGGTCCAGTAGAGATTTTGGTTATCAGTTTACCATCTCATTCGAGCAAGATCAAATTTTATTTGTTTTTTTTAGGTTCCAGGAATTCAAACATTTGAAAATTAAAATTTATGAAAATATTTATTATTAAAAATGTGTCAAAGCCTGGCATGGTGGCTCATGCCTGTAATCCTAGCACCTTGGGGGGCCAAAGTGGATGGATCGCTTGAACCCAGGAGTTCAAGACCAGCCTGGGCAACATGGTTAAACACTGTATCTACAAAAAAAAAAAAAAAAAAATTAGCTGAGCCTTGTGTCATGCACCTGTGGTCCCACTACAATGGGGGATTGCTAGAGCCCAGGAGGTGGAGGTTGCAGTAAGTCAAAATTGTGCCACTGTGCTCCAGTCTGGGCAAGAGAGCAAGACTTTGTCTCAGGGAAAAAAAAAAAAAAAAAAAAAAAAAATCAAAGATCACATGTCTGTATTTTCCCAACTAAGCATATTGAGACAAAGAATAACATCAAATAAAACCAACAAACACAGGAAATGCGGTGCTTGTCAAAAGATCAATGATTTATTTAGAGTTTTATCATACTGGCAACTTAATAATCCCAGTTATTATATATATAAATTTGATTTGAATATGTCAGATGGCATATCTTTAAAATCATCATAATGAGGAAAAAGTTATGATGCTTTCTGGGAAATGCTATTTTTAATGAAAGAAAATATATTTATATCTGAGAGCTCATTTTTATGCTAGGCTAAAAAAAACTAGATAACTTGAAATATTTTCTCTCTTTTTTTTTTTAAGTAATGAGACCTTCCACGTGATCTTTTGGGTTTTCTGAAAGTTATGAAAGAAGTATCCTAGAAGCTGCAATAAACTGGACCATACTGTCAATAAGAGCACCTACAGAATAAAAAGCCTCTTGTCGCTTATATACCCATACATTCTGTGAGTTTGATAGCTTACAGAAAAAAATTCTAGGGAGGTAGAGAAAACAAACAAACCATGTTTAAACGTGGATAACAGAACCAGAATTTTCTGTTAACATTTACTTAACACTGTTGAAAGATAATTTATTGACAAATGCAAACATCTTTCTCTTGCAACTATAAGTTAGTCTCTACCTGTAAGAGGTCCTCAAGTGACAAATAGTGTCTTTTTTCATTGTTGTGCCATAGAAAAATAGCACAGAGTCTAGTTCAAATTGAATGTTGATGACATGGCTAGTGAATAGATGAGTGAATGATATTACAAATGAAAACTGAAAGAGAAAATGTGAATAATATAAACCATGTAAACAATATGAGTATAGTATGTAAAACTTTTGCCCTGCATTTGGCACATAATACACACTCAGTAGGCATAACTTTTGCTCTCTTCCAAGAGTTACATCAATGTGTTTATGAGTGTAAATGATGGGATCATTGATGGCCTGTTGTCCGTCAAGTGGTGACAAAGTTGTGCTTCCTTCTACTAATTCCATTTCTAGATCATTTTTCATCTCTCTTATTATTTTATTTATGTCATCACCAGATGCTCAGTATTTACTTTCGTTTTTATATTCACCCCTCAAAGTTAAAATTAGGAAAATTTTAAAATTCTCTGTTCAAAAATGCAACAATTTTTCATATATCTTTATGAAATAAAACTGGATGTCAGAAAAGAAAGTGGTTTGGCCTAATCCACTTGAGGTGGTTGCCACTTGTTTATTTTGTACACAAATGATTTGACTTTTTTAAAACTCAAGTCTAAATAAGTGACTTTACTGTTACCAGGATTGGATGAGTTAGTCAGTATTTGCTTCAAATGCAATAAAAAAAATTTTGCCGTTGTTACTTGCTTTTCTTCTGGGTTTTGTAGCACAACGAACCAAGCTGTATTCCAAAACTACTAAGTGGCAGAGTCAGCATTTGCTACCATCTGCTCTATGGTATATTAGAACTCACATTCATCAAGAAGTGGTATTGGGCCCGGCACAGTGGTTCACGCCTGTAATCTTAGCACTTTGGGAGACTGAGGTGGGTGGATTACCTGAGCTCAGGAGTTCAAGACAAGTCTGGACAACATGGTGAAACCCTGTCTCTATTAAAAATACAACAATTATCTGGGTGTAGTGGCACGTGCCTGTAATCCCAGCTACTTGGGAGCTGAGGCACCAGAATCACCAAGAATCACTTGAGCCCGGGAAGTGGAGGCTGCAGTGAGCTGAGATGGTGCCACTGCACTCCAGCCCGGGCAGCAGAGCTAGACTTAGTCTAAAAAAAAAAAAAAACCAAAAAAAAACCAGAAGTGATATCATGCTGGTGATTCTGTCTCCCCTTCTTGGACCTCTAAGTTCTTTCTTCACTATTTCCTAGTGTGTGATGTTCCCTGGGAGTATGACACCTTTTTTTGCATCACCAGTTTTTATTACCTCCTGGATTGTGGTTGTTTTCAGCTAACGGGAGGTACCAGTAAGAGATGAGAGCAGGAGAGGGTCTAGGGAGAGGCCGAGTACTTTTCCTCTGCTCCCTCCTGCCTGGGCTGCAGGTTCTGGCGCTGACTGTCGGTCCAGGACTGCAGGGCTACAGAGTCTCGTAAGCAGCCCCTCCTCCATGCCTCCCATTCCTATGGGGCTCCAGTAACTCTTTCCTCCCCTTGCTTTTTCAGGTCTAGGCTGACAGCTCTTCTTTGTTCTCCTACACTCAACCACATCTCCGTTAATAGGTCCTTCTTTAAAGTCTCTTTGATTGTCTGATTTGGATTCTCTTTTCTACCAGGATGCTGGTAATCCCAGTGCACCAAGACCATAAATGAACCAAGAAATGAACAATAGATAAAACAATCATTTTAAAAATAAGTAGTCATTTTGATTCAGGTTGAAAATGTAAATTTCATTGTTTAAGTCTATTTTTCATTCATTTTTGTTAATTTTATTTTGTATTTTCCTAAATATAAATTAAACTGAAATGCACCCTTCTCTTTACTCTTTTAAGATGGAAGGAAGGGATGTGTATTTTAAAAGTTATTTTCCATGAATTCAGCAAAAACATACTTGGAATTATTATTGTTATTTCCTTGGAAACATTAAAGTACTTCCGGTACATAGTAGTTCTTGCCCTATTTATTTAAATGTCAATGAGGTTGTTGAAAAGTCTTGGGGCAATGATAAGATATTTCAATTAAATATAGATTTGGGGTTCTGAATCTGCTAAGTTGTCTGCTGAAAACATGAACGGACCGATCTCAACAAACTGGAATGATGGTCATTTCATTGAGTTGGTTGCCACTTGTTTATTCTGTAGACAAGCGATTTGACTTTTTTTAAAACCCAAGTCTAAATAAGTGACTTTAATGTTACCAGGATTAGATGACTTAGTATTTGCTTCAAATGCAATAAAAAAAATTTTCCATTGTTACTTGCTTTTCTTCTGAGTTTTGTAGCACAACGAACCAAGCTGTATTCTAAGTGTATTTTTAGTGCTGGCTTCGCCAAGTACCAAACAAATGTTGTTAGTTCATACAACTACTTCTAGTCTTTAAAGTTGCCCATCAAAACTTTATGGTTTGCTTGGACTGTGTGTTTAGAGACTCTAGTCTTATATACCTCAAGGACACATTGAGTTTTGTCACATCTACACAACTATAAATTTTTGGCAGAATAATCTAGCCCATCTGTCTCAACAGTCTCAAATTTAAAGTACTTTTTTTCTTATAGCTCTTCTTTGTCAATCATTGATACCTCACAAAGCCATACTTTTGTCTAGCACTTCATAAAATTTAAATAGGTAAATAGTTAAAAAAAGAGATACAGTCTTGTCTATGATTCATTTATTTTACAATAGGAAGTTAAGAAGTATGTCACAAAAAAACTAGGACACAACGCATGAATTTAGATAGGAAAGTACAAATAAAGTGACTTGAGAATTCAGGAGAAATTGATTATTATTACTTTTTGAAACTAATAAAGTTGTTTAATTTGTAAGGATATTATATAAAGTCTTTAGCTAGACTAAAAGTTCTTTGAGAGTGGTAGAGGCCAGTTAGGTGTTTGTATCTCTTCAGATACAAAGCATGACTTCCTGGTTATATGATAACTGCTATTGATCATTGAAATGACAGTGATATTCTGGCATGAGACACTTCAAAATGGCGTGAAACTTCTTGTTCAAATATTCTTGGAGGAAACAATATTTAGGGAAAGGATCATTTAAAAAACTTGAAAAAAGAAGGTGGAACTTTGCCTTTCCACACCCCAGGTCCCTAAACAATAGATAATCCTAGTATATCAAGACCATGAGGATTGCTTAACTTCCCTGACAATTGATATTTTCTGTCACCAATTCTCAAGACCTAGGACAATAGGCAGTAACTAGTCTTAACGAAGCCACTGAACCTCCTGTATTTGCCATAGTTAAATTCTAAGAATCTTGAGTAGCCACCGCATTCATCTTCAATGACTTTCTGCCTTACTGCCTTTTTGCTACATTTCTAATGACCAAACTCAATCAGATTGCCTACATCCCACTCTCTGACCTTCTAGCTCATACTTCTGCTACATTGGTTTTTAGCTCCTATTGGAGAGTTCTAATCCATTGATTGCTGCCATAGCTAGGATACATTGAATGTTTTGTAAGTACTAGGCCCTGTAGATAGCTTTAGCTCATAGTTTCTCCTTCACACTAAGCAGGAAAATCCCCAGTTCTATCTCAATCCAAGTATTTGTCTTTTCCACATCAGAACCCAGCCTGTTTAGTACTTTTGGGAGAATAACACAAAAGCAAGTTGTTGTCACTTGTATTCATGTGGAATCGTGCTGGAATAATCCAACTCTTACTCTCATTCATTCAGTTCTCTTTTTTTAAAATGACAATATTTCCATTTTTTTTTTTCAAACTAACCATTCTTCTTTCAATTCTGAGGAAAAATTGAATTCTCTTCAATTCTTCAGGTAAAATGGAAGTGGTCCAACAGATCCTTCCTCAGCTTTTCAACATAAAGTCTACAAAAATGCTGGCCAGTGCACCATCCTTTCTTTCTTCCTTCCTGTTATAATGGGAAGAGAATTAATTCTCCCATCCAAAGACAGTCCTCTAACCACATGCTAGTGCCCACAGGACTTTCATCATCCATCCGTCTTGCCTTCGCTTCCGTGTATTTGATCCCTTATCATTTTACGCACATTCCAGAGCACTACAACCTTCCTCACAGGCTCTCCACATGCAGTCTAAATGGTCCTTGTAGATGTTTTCTCATCCACCCACACTCATTGCGGTTGGTTGTCTGCTTCCTAACCCTCCTTCAAAGTCATATTTCTCAATTAGTTTCATACTATTGAAGTCTCCTATGACTTTAGTTTTTTACCTTAAACACTAAAACCTTCTTTACAATCACCACTGACCTAGCTATCTCTTAATTCAAGAGATAATGATTACTGTCTTACCTCTAAAGCACAATTTTATAATATAATATTTACCCAAGTCATAAATGTGAAAAATAACAGGGTTTTCCACACTAATATCCTGCAAGCTGGCTTCCAAGAAAGGAATATGACGTTTTACAAAACTTTATGAAGGCTGGTTACATCTCAGTACTTAAGGCAGTCAAACATCATCACCTTTGAGGGTTGAATCACAGCTTCTTCATCACACCAGGAAAGGAGCTGTTGCTGCTCCAAGTAAGATTACTGACAGGCAAATAGTGCAATTAGCTATTCACATTATTTAGCTGCAGCAGCAAGACTTTGACCCCAACCCCTTCATCATGATAAGGAAGAGCTAGAGGTACCCCAAACTGCAATCAATTAGCAACTATGGAATGAACTAGAATGAAAGTTCTGCTAGGTCATACTTCTATTTTTTTCCCAGGTTCTAAGTGACCAGGTGAGGATGGAGATTTTCCTAACCTTACAATTAAAATGTCACACAGTCCAAGCATCGGGGTGCCTCACCTCGAGCCTGATGTATAGCCTCAATGGAGCTCCATGTGCTGCCCAAGAAGAAATTTTCATATTATCCATGGTAGGCTCCTATAGCAGGCAGGGAATATGCATTTTTTCATTATTTGCCAGTGTTTGCAGGACAATTTATAGCCATTATCTTTTTTTAAATTCAAACAAAATGAAATTTATAAAGCAAAGAGACAAAGTTATTTTCTGTCTTCCTCCCCAATCCAGCTCATTGCCCCAGGAATAACCACTATTAACTTATTAACCACTGAATATATATACAGTTAGACTTTTTCCATGGAAGTGGCATATACAAATATAATAAATATTTAAGGACAGGGAAATAGAGATTGAAAGGGAAATACATGACAGTATTTTTAAAAGGCGAATGTAGTCATTTACATTTTAGTTCTGCAACTAGCCCTTTTCACTAGATAATATGATTTGGGGGTTTTCCCCTGCCATTATTCACAGCTCTGCCTCATGCGATATAACAGAAACTTATTATTCTGTAATATAGGCAAACCATAACTTGATGAACTATTTCCATACTGATGGAAATTTCTGTACACTCTAGTTTATTATTATTAGAAGTCATACTGCAATGGACATTCTTATAAATCCTTGTTTATGAGCACTTACAATTATTTTTTAAGGTTTATGTATTAGAATGTAAGCTACCTGAAGACAGACACCTTACGTGTTTTATTAACTGTATTTTCAGTACCTAAAACAGTATCTAATAACAGTTGGTGTTCAATTAACAGCTGTTAAATGAAGAACTGACTACCTATGAGCTGATTTGTGCATTTGAAATTGTGATACAAATAAGCCAATTGCTTTTCAAAAGCCTCTACCAGTTTACTTTCTACTTAACTGTCCTCACACTCATATCAACACTGACTGCTATAAATGTTCTTATATATTTTAGTTTTTGCAAATCTAATGAATAAAAACAAAACAAATAGAAAACTCTATTACTTAAATAGTCATCATGCTAATTAATGAAGCCATTTACAGGATTTAAAATATTTATTGATTATTATATTTTCAATAAAATTTCTATTTTTATTTTTGTTTGACTTTATTCAATTATAAAAGTGTATTATAAATTATGTAAAGTAATACTTTTTCTAATATATAACACCATTATTTGTCATAAACTTTGAATGCTACCTTTTACTGTATGAAAATTTAAAATATCACAAAATTTATCAGTATTCTTCTTTATGTTTTCTGTTTTTTAATGTGCTGCTTAAGAAGGCATCATGTACTCCTCAGACTGCATAAATATTTTTCCATTTCTCTTAACATTTGTTAAATTCAAATACTTATTTTGTCTTCCAGATGCAATCTTTTCTGAGAGTTGAGCTAAAGTCTTCAACTATGATTTAGTAAATATTAACTTCTCCAGTTTGCATTTTTAACATTTCTCGCTTTACAATTTTGAAGGTGTGCCTTTTTTGACGCAGGAAAGTTTTCTTCTATCATGGTTGATTCTTCTTCCTTATTTTTGAACTTCTAAATTTCTGAACTTGTTAGAGGATGGTCGACCTCCTGGACTGATAGTGTATGTTCCTTTACATTCTGAAATATTTTTTATCTCTGTTTCTTTTTATTTTTCTACATTCTGGGAATTTCTTCGACTTTATGTGGTAAATTATTAACTTGGTTCTTAGTCAGATAGCATTGTATTATTAAGCCCATGTATTTGGGTTTTTATTTTCATAATTTTGACAGTCTTTTTTTTCAAAGCCTGAATTTTGTCCTCTATTTGGTCCTTTTACATAGCAGTTCATCATTATTGTTTTATATATATATAAAAAACATTTTCTTGAATTTTTCTGAGGATATGGATTAGAATTCATCTTTGTTCCCTGACTAATCTCTGTTGTTTTCCAGAATCAAGTATTTTGTGTTTATTCAGTACTACTCTTTTATAAGACATATTTTCCTCGATTGTCTATATATATATGTATGTGTATCATTCTTATCTATGGGTGTTGTATGTAGTTAGCAGGCATGAGTCTCTAACATTGGTGCAGATTATTTTCTAAAAGATCACTGTCACCAGATAGGGGCTGATGGTGAGACCTGTGTATTTATTTGCCTGTGTGTGCATTGCTTATCACTTTACCTCAGAGTATATGGACATGAAACATGCAAGTAGACCCTGAATAGTACTTTGGGGCCTTTCTCTGGTTGGCAATGCTGTACTTCTCTCTCTTCTTTTCCAGGGTAGTTGCGCCAGCCCGGTGTTAGTGAAAATTCTGTTCTGATTCTCTTCCCAAACTTTCATTTACATTAAGGTATATCCTTAGAACAAAGATTACTTAAAAAAATCTTGCAGTTACTTTATTTGCAGCTCAAGTAGTGCTCCTGGATATGCTCAATTATCTTGTTTTAATTCTTTACAATATAACTGAGACTATGATATCATTTGTAACAAGGCTTTATTAAAAATATGAGGATAAGCAATAGGAATTGCAATTTCAAGCAACATGCAACCATCTGGCTGCTCTCACAGCCCACAGATTCACGCTCATGGTCTGTGGTTTTTCCACTCCTAACCTTAACTGGCCTCTATCCAAGAAATACCAGTTGGCTTTGAGCTCCAGGAAGTCTTTTAAGCATCTATGTTCTGAAGAACGGAATGGCTAGTCTCTCTTCCTCTAGTCTTCTAGAAGTTCCATTTTCCCTCTTTACTTCTTCCTCATGACTGGCCTTTTTCTAGGATAATTGCCCAAGGAAATGGATCATTTTGGTTTTAGTGCATGATTCAGGAACATTACACAGTATTATACGTAGAGATTTAATATGGAAATCCAGGTCTTACATCATCTATGGATGAACCAGGATGGTAGGAGTCAGAGTGCAATCACTAGATTAATGAATTTAAAAAGAGACCAAACCTACCAAATTTCAGAAGTTAGAAAACTGCTGCTTCTACCACTACCACTGCTGTAGAACTGGCTCTTAACATTCACAGAACTGGTGCTCAGACACAGGAATGCTGAGCTGGGCCACCAAAACTCTCTCTAAAGAACTTTGTCTCCACTGGGGAGTTGTTCTCATGCCTTCGTTACATTCCTTTTCAGAAGAAAAGCCAAAGGGAAGATGGCTAATTCTAAGATGACCCCAGATGCTAACACCAGGGTATACAAGCTGCTTATAATTCCCTCCTCTTGACTGTGAGTAGGGCTTTTAATATGAGATATCATTCCCCTGGTTATGATACATTTAATGGTGGAGGGATTCCACACATGTAATGAAATCCCCAACAAGTTGACTATGAGTTAGCCAAGGGAGGTTATCCTGGGTGGGCCTGATAATAATAAGGTGAGTTCTTAAAAGAGATTAGAAGGGGTCAAGTGAGAAGGGGTAGCCTGCTGGCCTTGAAGGTGCAAACAGCCACTCTGTAAACTGTTATGGAGAGTGTAACATGGCAGGAAATGGTGCTGACCACAGCCTTCAGTCAACAGACAGCAAGCAAGTAAGGACATCAGACTTAACAACCACAGGAACTGAATTCTACCAATATTCAGTGAGCTTCAGTGACAGTTCTGGGCCTCCAATGAGACTGTACACCTTTCCAATACCTGGATTTCAGCATGCTGAGATACTGAACAGAGAACCTAGCTAAACTGTACTCACAGAAACTATGAGATAATACATTTGTGTTGTGTTAAACTACTCAATTTGTGGTAATTTGTTATGCAGAAGTTAAAAACTAATACAATAGCTTTCTCCTTACTGTGCCTTACAAATATATATGTATGAAGGTATTTGGTAGAATCATAGTTTAAGGAAATCTTGATACAATCCTTGGCTCTCTAGTCCTTGTGATATTAGAAAATATATAAAAAGAAGAGATAATAGATTCCAAGTGACAATAGACAATTATCCACAGATAATATCTGATTATTTCAAGGGAAATATTGTTTTTTGAAGAAGAAGTGTGTGGTCATATTCTACTGACTCAAAAGCATATAATAATCCAAAATCGGTGTACTCTATATATCTAGTTTTGTAGTTAAAACAATGTAACTTATAAGACAGCAATAGTGCTATCTGAGTTCAGTGTTATCCAACCTGGTACAGGCCTTTTTATACTCCCTCCTCTAATGTGAAGATAATAACAGGTGTGTATACCCTTGTTGAATTATTTGAGGTCTAAAGGTTTGATTGAAACACACCCACGCATATATAGGATAAATATTGGTTTGTATCCACATGTAGTCAGAATTCGTATTTAGAAAGTAAATAAATCTATATGTTTTACATAATCAAGTTTTGTATTTTCCAAGGAAGAGTATTTTCAGTTCCTTAGAGTTGTGGGTCCTCAACTTATTTTGTTACTGTTTTTTATTGTGTTCTCTGGTTTTCCTTTGCAAAACTAGGATTCATTTTGTGAATTCTCTGGAAAATTTGAAAATGTTATCTCAATATGTGAGAGTTAGGAATGTGGGTGCAGCTTAACTAGTGACTCTGGCTCAGAGTCTCTCATGAGGTTGCAGTCTCTGGAGACTTGGCTGGGGCTGGGGAATCTGTTTCCAAGCTTACTCATACAGCTGTTGACAGGAGGCATCAGTTACTCACCATGAAGCCTCTCCATGGTGCTGTTCACGGCAGGGATTTCTGAGAACGAATGATGAGAGAGATAGAGAGCGAGCAAAACAAAAACCAAACCGGAAGCCTTTGTGCTTTTGTTCTTACCTAATCTTAGAAGTGATATAGCATCACTTCTGCCATTCTTTATTGGCTGTAAATGAGTCATGATTCCATGTCCAGCCTTCACTCAATGGGAGGAGAATACACAAGAGTGTAAATATCACAAGGCAGGGACCATTGAGGCTCATTTTGGAGCTTGCTTACCAATATATGATATTTTTCATAAACACATATCAGGAGATTAAAAGAGAGAAGAGGAAGGCTAGCCTTGTATTTCAAGGCTGATGAAGCTGGTTGCACTCTAATGAAATCTGATGTGTATTAGGTCCTTCTTTCAAGTTTATTAAATATGTGCCAGGACTGCCATTTGTCCACCCACACCTTTCGTTCTCTCCTTCTTAAGTAGTAATTGAACCTTGGGTTTTTAGCTTTGTATATGGCCATTGAGAATGCGGACAATATTTTCCAATCTCTCCTAGAACTAAGTGTAGCATTTGACATGGGTGAAGAGCTATGGACAATTTCTGAGTCATGCCCTTTTATTTGCAGATTTTTACTTGAGAGAGTGTCTTGCTCTCTTGCCCAGGCTGGAGTCCAGTGGCATCATCATGATTAACTGCAGTCTCGAACTTCCAGGCTCAAGCGATCCTCCTACCTCACCTGCCTGAGTAGTTGGGACAACGGGTGTGTGCCAACACACTTGGCTAATTTAATTAATTCATTCATTCATTCATTTTTAGAGATAGGGTTTCACTATGCTGCCCAAGCTGCCTTTTTTTTTCTCTTTCATTTATTAAAATGTGGGACATGGAAGTAAGCCTTCTTGGATCACATGGATGAGGGGACTCATCTAGGACAACAAGGCAGGAGGAGCACAAGAACTGACCCTGTGGAGGTGCCAGCCTACTTGGTTTATATTAGGAGCTCTAGAAGAGAGAGAAATCATCTAAATGATAAATTTTGTCTAAACCAAAATTAGTTTTAGAGTCTGGTGGAGTAGCCAGAATCATATTTCAACTGTGTTTTTTCAAGGTTTTTTGACCAATACTCTCAGTTAAAAATACATTTTAAGGCTGGGCATGGTGACTCACGCCTGTAATCCAAGGACTTTGGGAGGCCGAGACGGGCGGATCACAAGGTCGGAGATCGAGACCATCCTGGCTAACATGGTGAAACCCCATCTTTACTAAAAATACAAAAAATGAGCCGGGCGTGGTGGCGGTCGCCTGTGGTCTCAGCTACTCGGGAGGCTGAGGCAGGAGAATGGCGTGAACCCGGGAGGCGGAGCTTGCAGTGAGCCGAGATCGCGCCACAGCACTCCAGCCTGGGAGACAGAGCAAGACTACGTCTCAAAAAAAACACGGACAAACAAATAAAAAAAGACACATTTTAAATTACAACACAGTAGATACACAAATATATAGTTAATTAAAAGATTTTTTATAAAACGATAATTATTTTGACTACATATACTCTAATTATTGTTCTATTCGATTATGTCTTGTTCCATTTCAATCCATTTTATTAAGACAAATAATGCTGTTCACTGCTGCCTTGATCATTTTCATGACCTGCTAATCGCTCACAAACCATAGGTTGAGAAACATTGTCCAAACTATTACAATTTGGTAGAAGTGATTTGCCTGTGTGATGTATTCTATGACAGAGCATTTTCTCCCCCTTCTTACATAGAATCCTGTGAATCTTAGAAGTGGCAAACTTAAAATTGTTATTACTGCTCATATGTTAAGTTTACCAGCAGCAGTTTGTCATGCCTTCAATTTAAATTCAAATTTCCTTTTTTTCATTTTATTCATTCTAGAGAGTGTACTGAGTACCTTGTATTGAATAAGGTCTATACAAGATGAATAAGAAATTAGTTCCCTCAAAAAGCTACAGTCTATCAGAACAGATAGGGATGTAAACAGATAGATTAAAATAGAATGTGATTGCCACTATTGTAACTCAAACATAGTGGTCTTCAGATGATTAAGTAGTAAAACCTTAAGTGTTTGCAGCCAAGATGTTGAGAGTAAAACACATGAGGTACCACAAAAGCAGAAGTGAAAGGATATTCACCACTACAGGTCGAGTATACCTTATCAGAAAGATTGGGACCAGAAGTGATTGAGAATTCAAATTTTTTTAGGATTTTGGATATTTGGATTATATACTTATCAGTTGAATGCCCTAACCTTAAAAGTCAGAAATCTGAAATGCTCCATGGTCATTTTCTTTTGTCATTTAAGCACTCAAAAAGTTTTGGATTTTGGAGTACTTTGGATTTCAGGTTTCCAAACTTGGGATACTCAACCTATATCTGGAATTTGTTTCTTTTCCACCGCATAGACTGGAACAGTACCCTTCTGGATTTGGGGACTGAAAAAGGTCATTTCAAATTCTCACCCTTTTTCAAGTACACGGAATGTGAGTTTTATATGAAACAACAGTGTGTACATGGAAGACTAGGTGATATACATTATAAAACACGTTTCAGTAGCAATTTTGCCCGTGTTTATTGACACTTATTACAATAAGAAAACATTTATAGCTTTAATACTCAAAATCCTTTTGTCACTTTCAGTTTTTTTGACATTTTAAAGTGACTGATCTATCACATGTTTTCAAACTAAAATCTTAGAAACGTATTTACTTGTCTACTTTGAGTTAACCTGACTGTAGCCGGGGAGAATTTCCTTATCTCAAAAGTGGCAGGAATGTGCCCCTGTTACAAATATTCTAGAAGGAGGACAGTTCAGACAGTATGAAACTATTTCTTATTTGGGTGGAGAGTGTTTGATGATTTGTGAGTGATTTGATGCCAATCTAAGATCCAGAGTTGTGAATTATAGTAATAATTTGATGAGTTTAATCTAAAGAAATAAAGAGACATCAGTATGTTGTAAAGAGAAAAGGGAAAGGGGGAATCTGAATTCCTTTGTGTTCTATATTAATTACAGTTCCTTTTAGTATGTATCTCCTTGGAAATGTAACCACAACACATTTGGAATATCTTATACAGGAATGCAGAGAACAAGCTACTTAAGTAGTGGCCAAGAACAACCTGATGTTCTGAGCTACAAATTGAAAGTGAAGGTTACTTTCTTGTAGACTTTATCTTAAAGCAGTAAAACGAGTAACTGCAGCTACAACTGAAAGTATTGATTTTGTAATTTCAGCAAATTAAGAACAAGACAGAAAACCTATTAAACCTTTCCACTGATTGCCAGGGTACTTTTTGGTGATTCTGAGGGTGACATTAAAATTACATGCACCTGTCCCTTTAAAGTAAAACATATACATTATATAGAATATGCTAAATGTACTTTTGGTAAGTATGTGTGTTTTCACATTTTAAATGTGAAACTTGCAAAACCTGATACTATGAATGTCAAGCAGCATATCTAATTTTCATAAATTGGGATTAAAGTTGGATATATGTTTATTACATTTTAAAAGTTAAATTTTTCACAGACACAGAAGATTTTGTAATAAAAATGGAGAAAGAAACTCCAATAATATAATATGTCAGAACATTTTGAGTAATGACTACCTAAAAATTTATTGCAAAGATAGCTGACAAAATGATCAAATTATGTTCTTTGTGTACAAGAGTAAGACAAACCAATTTTATAGTTTTATGGAACACATCAAACTTTTAAAAATGTAATTTAAAATTTTTTTAAGTAAATATATTAAAATTTACATTAATCACAGTGTCAAAGAGGAAACTGGTGATAAAAACCGATAACAAGACAGATAGTCTACAGTCAAAATAAATTTAGGAAATTTATCTTTTCTTTTCATACTAAACCCATCCCCCAGATATCATATTTTTAGTAGATAAGAAAAATTAGAGAAAATAAAATTTGAAAAAATATTGGGACAATATTTTTTTGTAATTGAAGAAAAACTGCAACAAAAATCTCATAAATTATAAGAAAAATGTAACAAATTGGAGTAATTTCAGGGTTAATTGACTCATTGATTCAACCATACATGGCTTTATTTATTTATTGTTTATTTATTTATTTTTATCTTTTAACTTTGACTATTCAATGTGTCAGTTTTGTCTTAATGCTTGTGATACACTGCTGATATTTTCATATAGACACAAAGATCTTCATCAGAAGAAAAGAATCATTTCTGTCTGTGCACCTCTTTTTAAGAACAAGAAAACCTTTCCCAGAATCACTCTAGAGTAATTTTCTTCATTACTCATTGAGCAAGATTTCATCAAATTCTTACAACATCACTATTCTCTGGTAAAGTGAATGGAACAATCACAATTAACTTAGAATCCAATCACGATTAACACAGGTTTAGGATGAGGACGTTCCCTAGAGATACATGATTCTAGGAATGCAGTGTCTTCCTAAACCAAATCCAGGCTCTTCAGACTCCAGAGAGAAAAACATATTGATTTGGCATAGTCAACCCCAGAGCCTGCCAAAATGGTCATCATACATTAAGCCTGATGCATTTATAATAATATGCAATCCTTCAGGAAGTTATCTATAGTTGCAGTACTGTAATCTAGACTTTACATTCATAAACTAAAAGCTGCAAGAAAATTATCTAAAGTACCTGAAGAAATGTAGATAAAATTCTACCCATCTTTCAAAGAATAAATGTAAATAATATAGTACATCAATATTTTATATAATTATTTGAATACTTTTGAAGCATAAGAAAAATGATATTCTAAAAATTTTACATAACTTATAAGAAGATCTAAATCACTTGGACATGTGTTTTGCAGTTTTTAAAAACTCAAATACTTGACTTTTATTTACTCTTCTTTTTAGTCTACTATATTGACACTTTCTCAAAAGTTTGTGAACCTACTGTTGGTTGCAGAATATGAGAATGTTCAGTTTTATTGCTACACAGAAAAATATAATAAAGTTTCTGTAAATGGCAAAAGAAGTTCTTTAGCGTTGAACTATTTTTGAAAAGGGAATGGTATAATCAATGATGTTTTCCTCCCAATTAAGAAGGTCAAATAGCACTAGACAGTATATTTGCAAATAAACCCATGCATGATACCAAAACATAACATTTTAAAAACTTCCCTAACCCCCATAAATCTAGTAGTTTTTTTTATTTTCCAGAAGAGGAGTGAACTGGGAGGACTTAGAATTTTAGCCAGTATGTTACTTTGATCTATGACAGTCATGATTGGGATCCATTAGAATCAGCAGTTTTGATAAGGCATGAGCTGTATCTCACTTTGATTTATTTCTTTGTTACTTCATGACTAAATATTTATCTACTAGTTATTATGTGTCCAGTACTGAAATAAGCATTTTGAAAGACACAAAGATGAATTAAATAATTTTTCCTGCCTTTATAGATAATTAGTGTCTACTAAAGGAGATGAGATATAAATAAAGTAAATAGTAAGTAGTTCCCAGGAAGAGGAATGATTAAGAAGGGTTATGGAAAGAGAGGTTTGCATCACAGTAGAGGATGAGAAATCGCCTTGTGGAAACAGGCCTGTTACTTCCATAACTGACTTCTAATCGGTGTTTCTCTGCTCCCTCATTCCCTTTAAACAATTGTCTACAATATGAGGCAATAAACCTTAGAATTTAAGAACATGATGAGAAGTAAAGCTTTTTTTTCATCACATGGGGGAATTTTATAAATTTAAGTAAAATACAAATTTTACTTAAATATATAAAAGAATATCAAAGAATACGTGTGCAAAAAGACAGACAAATGTCCATTCCTCAAAATATAAAGAGTGGCCTTAGCATAGTAAAAATAGTTTCCAAAAATTGTTTTACTATGTCTCAAGGAATTATTTGTAAATGCTAGTTTCAACAATTAGGCGATTTTTATCTGAGAGATCATTTCCTTATCAAATAATGGTGCCAGAATTTCCTTGTTATAAACGATATGCTAAAAGTTACTTAATCATCAAAACCAAAAAAGAAAGTTTTGGTGTCAAAATGTTATCTAAATAGAATTGTTTTTAGTTATGGATTTTTGTGAAATAGTAGTGTGAACCTTTCTGGTCGGTCTTATGTAATTATCTGTTGATAAATTCAACTTGAACATAACCTTTAGCTATCTGATGGGAGAAAACATTTTGTTAAGTGCCCCTGATAAGATTGTGATAAAAGGCAGATTGTTAATTCTTGTAGATTCTTATATTGAATAATATCACCTCTGATCTACTCAAGTTAAATATTAATTGGTACAAAGATACACAAAGACACAAAAATTGGTACAAGGATATTCTAAATAAATGATGTAAAATATCATGTACAGACACAGAAAAAAGAAAAAAATTAAAATATGATCTCAATAAACTGTTTCTGAAACATTCATATCAAAAGACTTCTAATCTGTAGACATAAATACAACCCAGATGGCACCTGATATCAATATATTCAGCAAGTTATTGAATTTGAAGACATATGTTTGAGGCAGTCAGATAGGACTGAATTCATTTTGTGATTAGTAAATGCAAAATAAGTTTCCATTTTTCATGAGACAATAGGAGAAACTAGATCACTGGCTGGTAGAAAAGGTTTTGACAGCCTAAGTAACCAGCATTTCATTTATATTACTAAACATAACATTTTCAAGGCACCACAGAATGTAAATTGTGATCATTGACCCAAAAGGGAAAAAGTGCTCAATTCAAGCCCTGTGCATTGGTCTATGTCAGATCATTGCTAGTATGTACAAGAGACTTGTGTCGTATTTTTCTAAACTTTCAGCATTGCATCGATGCTACTTAAACTGCATGCAGTAAAGAAAGAAAAGAGAATAAAAGAAGAAAGAAATAATCAAATTCTCAATTGTATGTCTTCAGATTATTTGATGTATTCTGGTGCATTTTAGTATCAAAATATTTCTAATTAACAGCACAACAACCAAAAAAAAAAAAATCCTCTTCTAGTTCTAGACAGAATAGCATGTACAATAATTACTTAAGGTTTTATCACAAAATGGAAAGTTCTCCAGGTACACTCACTAAGATCAAGTTGCCAAATATGTGAATATCGGTCAGTAGCACTCTTTCCAATGTTCTCGACAGATATCATTAAATAAATATGACAAATATCATTAAATAAATAATCAGAGAAGAGGTATAACTAAGTAATCGGAGGAACGTTTCCAATTGAAGCCAAATATGTCTTCAGAATTGTTTTCAACACAATACTCCAAACATTCATGACAATTCTATTAGATTATTTAAAATTTGTGATTCTAAAATTGTGGCAAATATTAGTCCTGCAAGTGTTTAAAATATTGTTTTAGTGAATCTGTTGCTGTTTTTTATGTTTTGAATATTTAAAAACTTCCCATGTACATTTGCAAGTTAATTTTAGTAGGCTGCTGTGAAAAGTAAGAAGAATTAAAACTTGCAAAAAAATTATAAAGCCTATTTGGAAGACAGACTATTAAAATAACTGTTAATTATATCATTATATAAATTGTACTTAAAAGTAATGTTTATTGGAGAATATTTAAAAATAAGAATGAACCAACAAAATATTAATTATTTGATATAGTATGAGAACAAGTTAATCATTCCTTTTGGGTGTGAGGGTTGTAATGTGAAATCATGGGTCTGAATTAACAAAGCTGTCTGGTTAACTTAAAAAAGCCACTGTGATTTGCTAGACAGCATGAAGTCTTTTCGAACCTTGGCAATTTTTTTTCTCACTGTAGTTTAGTAGGTCTGTAGAGCCATCTTTTGATTAATTCCATAGCTCCTGAATGTAAAAATGGAATAGACATAATTGGCAACTGGCAGCATCTCCACAGTGGTCCCCTGACTCAGGGAATGAGGGTGATTATGGGAGAAAGGACTAACCTGGAAGCTCCTTTAAATCCCACACTTTTTCTCCCACTACCTGTTAGCTTTCCTTTCCTCCTAAACTATATAATACTAAACCAAAAGTAATTTCTTGAGAAAATCATTGAGAAAAATACCACAATTAAAAACCAAAGATGCCAAACATGATGATACTTATCATATGTCCACTTGACTCTCCTTTTGGTCAGTGCAAAAGCCGGACGAGTATTGGCAATGACTGCAGATTATCATTAGCTGTAATAAAGACAATCGGAAGAATATGGTTGGTGGGATAATAGTATATTATCATATTTTAAAAGTATTTGTATCAACTCTGCTTTTTCTCCTAATATAATTGGTAGGAACCTCGAACCTCTTGATATTCCACAAAACTTCCTAGTTGTCCCTTTCTTTTATGACAATATGCTAATTGGACTTGAGAAACAAGAACTAATAAGTATACTAGTTACTTGGAAATGTGTCAGCGTGCTGGAGAGTGGGACAGTAAGCCAGCTCAATATGCAAGCTCCTGCCATATCCCTAAAATGGGATTCACTTTTCTGGGGCTCGTTGGAATAGATTTTCCAAAGGTAGAGGCAGTTAATGCAGTTTATGCTGCTCACCACAAAGAGTAAGACACAATGCTTGGTGAGAACTTTAACTTTGGTAGCAACATGTACTATATTTAGGCGTACCGTTCTGATCCTTATTTTGAGTAACTTATGAAGCTTCCATTTTGAACTGGGACACAGAAAAAAGAGAGAACTCTTTAAATCCAGGCTGTTGTGTAGGCTCTAGGCTGTGTGAGACTTGGGGCTTAGGACCAACGATACTTCAACTGTCTTTTGCGTAGAGAGATGCTTTATAGAGACTCTGATAACTCCAATAAGAGAAACATTGGGAAGATCCATATTCTGGAGCAAAGTCTTGTCATCCTCTGTCAATAATAATTTTCTGTTTGCACAATGGTTATTTAAGGTTTTATCACCAAATGGAAAAGCAGCTTCTGGCTAATGGTCCCTGTTAAAGAATGAACATATGATCATAGGGCAAATGAATACAAAATCTAAGTTGCCTATCACAAACTTGACGTTTTCTATTCTAATAAATTATTAAGTTGGCATGCAGCACTACTAAATCAGAATGTCATGTGAGGGATGGGGTAATAGATACATGTAAGATACATGTAAGTTACATAAGCAGTTGGTTCAGACATCCATGATACTTTCCCTTATTGCTTCATTACTTCATTGTCTGACTTCTTTTTTGACATGTGAACAATTTTTATGACCAGGTAGCAAAAAAGGAACATTTGGAGGCCAGTTTACAGATGTGTCTGCATGGAACGTTGGCACTAGTCAGAATCTAGTCAGGTCACCCCAGGGTAACCCTGAAAGATAGTTATGAAGATAAATCTTCCTGGGGGGAGAGTTTTAAATAGTACATGTGAAGTGGGATTTTCCTACAGGATGTGGTATATGCTTCATACCAGAAACCAATGGTGGTGCCGTTTCCACCATTGCCATAGTCCACAAGGCTGGAAATTAAGGAATGGAGGCGGGAGTGGAATTGGAATTGGTAGCAACAGAAGCCTTTGTTTCCAAAGGAGGAAGTTTCTGTGAAGGAACACAGCCATAGTGCCATTAAATTGGTGTTTGAGGCTGTTTACTGTCCATTTGTGGTTACTCATGCCTATAAATCAGTAGAGAACAGGGTTACTCAGTTGGCCAGAATAATCAAAAATGATTATTTGCTCATTAACATTAACATAAAATGTGGCAACTCAATAATGAATGAATGCCTGAAGATCTAGATTCTTTGGAAATAAATATTTGAGTCACCCTACCAGGTAAAAAACCACAGATGAATTAAGGTATTGGCAGAGGTTAAGGCAAATGTAAGATGTAAGGAAGCTGTAATTATCAGCTCCACCCTTGACACCAGCTATGGAAGGAAACACTGCAGCTGTGTCAAAATGTGTGTTAAAAGTAAGTTTTATGTTAAAAGATACATTATTTTTAAACTCAGAGGAATTTTAACACATTAATTAAAAAATACAGGAAGCTAAGTAATATAAAGTAATCAATCTGTGGTCATACAATCAGATGATGCCAGAACCGACATTTGCTGGCCTTTTGGGCCCTTTGTACCACATTATGCTGCTGCACTGAGAGTGACTGTTGAAGGAAGATGAAAGAAGGGCCCTTTATGGCATGGGGCCACCAGCAAAGACACTGGTTGCCTGGTCTAGAGACAGTAAAGCATTCAGACTCTTTCTCCAGTGAGAGCTGCCAAGGTTAGTTTGACCATCTCTCCTGAAGTGCTTGACTTAAGGTCAAGCCTGAGAAAGAAGCATGTTGAATACATTAAGAAGCAGGACAGACTTACATCTCATCTAAATTTCTGTATTCAAGTTAATAAGGACTTTATCATTCACCCCAAAGATAATCGTTGGTTATTTGCTTACTATTTTTATAACTCAAGAGTCTATTCTAGTGATTTTTATTCTCTACAAGAGAAATGATGTCCTTAGTAGCAGTATCTGAATGACACTTCTTTGGCTTAAAAAGTAATGTTTTCATCACCCAGTCCCCTTCCCTTTTTAATATAGAATGGTAGAACATGCTAAGTCAGACCATAATGTTCAAACATAAGAACTTATCCATTTCTTTTTATGTTGTTATATTCATTTTAATGGCTGCAAAATACTATAGAGATTTGTCATATATTAACCAATTTCTTATTAATAGATATTTAATTTATTTTTGACAATTTCTCTATTATAAGATTCACAATAGGTGTGCTAAGCATGGCGGCTCACACCAGTAATCCCAGACCTTTGGGAGACTGAGGTAGGAGTTCGAGACCAACCTGGACAGCATACTAAGACCGCCATCTTTACAAAAAGAAAAAAGTCAGTCAGGTGCGATACTGCATGCTTGTAGTTCCAGCTATATGGGACGTCAAGGTGGGAGGATCACTGACCCCTCACCACCAAAAAAAATCACAATAAGCATATTTGCATTTGTATCTTTATGCAAATTAATAAGTAGCACCTAAGAATAAAAACTTCAAAGTAAATTGTTAAGTAAAGAAATAATATTTTAAATGCTTGCATTAAATATGTATTAATATTGATAAATGATATCTTTATGATATGAAATATACCTATTCAGTGATGTAACTTGTCTTTCTATTTATTCAATTCTTCTTTTATGTCCTCTGTAATGCCCTCTAATTCTTTTTATTTTATGTAAATTCTGTATATCTCCTGTTAAGTTTATTCCCAAAAATGTCACATTTGTGTTGCTGTCCTGAATGGATTTTCTGTTTTATTATATGTTCAAATTAGTTATTGCTGGCATAAAGAAAAGCTATTGATTTTTATATATTTATTTGAAAACAGATACCTTATTAAGCTATCTTACTATAATATTAGACTTTTATTTAAGTAAAGGTATAAAGGTGTACAAGTTGTATTTTGAATCTCAGGAGCTTTTGGTATATAAATTTTTTAAGAAAATGAAATATATGAAAAATAACTTGCCAGGCCTCAAAATTTTCCTCAGAATCTGGTTTAATTGGATTTGGGTCAGATATTATTTTCAGGTCTACCCTTTAAAGACAGTTTAATTTTCACATGTACTATACAATTTTCTAATTTGAATGGATTTCCTTTAGCACTCCTTTGCCTTCTTGTGATAACTTTTTCTCCTGCCCTAACAATCTGATTTTTTGCTCATTGTAATTTCTGAAGTTCACTGTTAACCTCAATTCACAGCATACCCTGCTTTCAGGGAATTCTCTGGGTATGTTCTACATGCTTAATCCTCTTTAGAAAAACACCCTAAGTGTCAAAACAGGTAACCAGAGCATATGGAGACATAACTCTTGTTGCTTCACAGATTTGTACCTGCAGCATTAAGGTATAATATTCCAGCTTCTGTTACAGACATAGGCTGCTAGGTACCTGGGTCTTAAGACAGAAAGGAAGGTGAAAGATCATTTCCAACTTTATGACCTAATCTATTTTATGGATGTTGCATGAGGTAGAAGTTTAACAGATTTTTTTTCCATTGAGTGAAGGAATCTCCATTTCACTCTAAGGAAGATAGAAATTTCCAACATTCTGGTACATGGTTGTCTGACAGTGAGATTTCTTCTTTTTCAGTCTATTCCCACAGATTTTGGTGAAAAATAAAAGAAACAAGATTGCCCTGCAGATGTCAGTTTTAAGCTGTTGGTGGTAATGTAAATTAGTATAGCCATTATGGAGAACAGTATGGAAATTCCTCAAAAAACTGAATACGGACCTGCCATATAATCTAACAATTCCATTTCTAGGTACATAGCCAATGGAATTGAAATCTGTATGTCAAAGATATATCTGCACTTCCATGTTCACTGCAGCACTACTCAAAATAGTCAAGGCACAAATTCCACTGAAGTGTCTATGAATGGATGCATAAATAAAGAAAATGTGGTATATGTATACAATTGAATACTAATCAGTCTTTAAAAAGAAGAGAATCCTGTTATTCTCAACAACATGAATGAACTTGGAAAGCATTATGCTAAATGAGATTAGCCAAACACAGAAAGAAAAAATGCCTTTCTTATTTAAAGTAATTCCATTTTTAGTAGTAAATACTTGCAGAATTATGTAATTTTGTGTTTCGAAAAAAAGATGCTGAAATGCCTTAAAATTGAATGACTGGAATAAAAATGTAAGAATTATTACAAATATGCCCTAGAAATTACAATGCAAAATGTCATGGTTTATAAGAAATTTTATCCACTTTAATAATCACTTTCTAAATTTTTTTTCTCAGTTCTTTAGAAACTCAGCATTTGAAACTTTTTTTTCATTTACAAACTTTCTCTTCTTTCCACTTTTTACATTTTCTTATTTTCTTTCCTACCCGATCAGATGATCTCTCTCTGTGTTCACTAGCATATAACACATAATACTTAGGCAGAAATTGGCATTTTGGTGGCTTTTCTTTTGTTTTACTTATTTACTATATTTTACCTGTTAATCTTTCATGACTCTTCTAAACTATACACCTCCTTGGTTAGTTCTTAGATAATATAATTGGTCTTGCTGAGTCTGTCAGAGAAAACAAAAATATGCTGAAGTGTGTGTGTGTGTGTGTGTGTGTATGTGTGTAACTCTCAGTCTTTGACAAAAGGTTACATTGCTATGCTACATGAAAAGCATTACACTGTTGTTTCCTCTCTTGCATCTAATATCTGGATAAATATTGGAACTAGAACTTTTAACCTGATAGCAGAACATAGATTAGAATCTAAATAAAAAGATAAATCACAAGAACAAGTTTCACAACTATATATCGATCCCTGCTCCTTAAATTTATTGTGATGCATTTGGCATATGTATGATTGGAAAATAAAAAGGATAACTAATTAAACAAATTTGAGAACTGAAAATATTTTTAAAAGTAAGTGAGAGAGGTATGCTACACTTTTCTCAGTGGAGTTCCATGATTTACTAAATTCAAGTCAAATTGAGAAAAATATGTTCATTTGCCAAATTCATTTTTCATTAAATATATACATTTCTTGAATTTCCTTGCATTTTATATTTAAAAGGAGTTTGTTTGGTTTGTGATTTTTTTTTTTTTTTTTTTTTTACCTAGTTCTACTTTTTGTTACTGCTTAAAACAAACATTCTATTTCCAAGGCAGCAGTGGAAGTTCTCTAAGGATTGATGTTGCTCTATTGAGTGATCTTTGATCAGATTGTAATGGAAAAATCCCTGCAGGTGATATAAAATGTGTACATATATTTGAATACATAAAATATGTGTTTTTTCGTTTCTCCCATTTTTGACACTTCTGAATATGGACATTTAGTATGCTGGCCTCAAAAATGATAGGATCATCTTGGAGGTAGATTTCAAAGCAGTGACAATTTTAGAACTCAATGATGAAAGTAATTGGATTTATAAACTCTTTGGTAACCAGGAAGTAAATCTCAACAACAACACTAAAACCTGCTAGAATATAGAGTATAGAGAAACGTAGAAGAATTTAGAAACCTAATCCAAAAGATATACAATATCCATTTTCTATTTAATGCGTTTTTAATATTACTAAGCATCATGACATTCACAAACTTGGGTGGCTTAAAATATTGAAGATAGTCCTAGTAATGTTTATTTAGGAAACAGATAATTTGTATGTAAAATAACTATGTAATATTACCTTTATTGACATTTATAAGTTCAAAGATCCTGGATTTTATGTATATATTACATAAAATTAGGTTTTAGACTCACATTAGGTTTTCAAAGAAAAACAAGGAAACTAAAAATTAGGGTTATCTATTTAAATATCACTAATTAGATTATCTTTTTATTTTTCTGAGGCTACATTTACCCTTACATTGCATTACATTGTTAGACAGGAAGTGCTAAGAAACCATCTCTAGTATTTGAAACAATTGCACGTAGTCATACTGCAGCAAACAATTGGAAACAATGAACTGCTTCAGAGTAATTTCCCTCTATTTATTTGTGAAGACAGAAGTTAAGAGTTTAAAACACCCTCTTTCACTTATTTTACGTTAATAAATATGTAAAATATAGTTTGAATTATATCCTAGACTCTCCATATTTATTGGGCATTGTGTAAGAGATTGAATGGATACGAAGGTATGTAAGGACTTGATCTGACCCTTAAAGTTATTATTAAAATAAGTACACAATAAAAAAGGAGTGCCAAATATTATACCTCACATCACATGTACGTCCAATTTTCTACTTTGGGAGGCTAGAAAGTCATGGATATTTGACAAATGTATCTCTCTTTAGTTAGAAATCTACAATATTCATTACAAACACTTGAGACATGATGCTATTTTTAATATATTTTGAAACAGATAACTTAAATGTTTGTCAACTTTTTCCTTACATTTTCCTAGAAACTGCTGCTATCTTTGACTCACTAATAGAATATATCTCTTTGCCCCATCTTCTAAATCTACTTTATCACTATTCTCTTAAGTCTGAAAAATGCCCCAAGTCATTTATCAAATTTTCTTGTCTGCTTTGAATATGTTTTAATATTTTATCACTTATAACAGATGAAAGCATAGTTTTAGAATATTGGTAATAAATCTTGTTATTAATATGTAACATCAAATAAAATATTTTTAAATTAAAAGAGAAACATTAAAATGAGGGTATAAAAATCTCTTTTCCTATTAACAGAGATACTAACTTCATTGTGAAATTATTATTGTTTAAAGGGTAAATGGTATTTTACAATAAATGCATATAAATTACACATTTCAAATTTTATTCTCAAGGAAACTGATTTCAGTTTACTTCTTTATGCTATTTTTATTTTTCTAATTGTGAGATTATGCTAAGAAAATGGTTTTGGTAGTGTTGTTTTTATGTGCATTTATCCATAGCATTACATTTGTTAATCCTCACCTTTTTTTTATTTTTTTGAGACAGAGTCTCACTCTATTGCCCAGGCTGGAGTGCAGTGGTACACTGTCAGCTCACTGCAGCCTCTGCCTCCCAGGTTCAAGCAATTCTCCTACCTCAGCCTCCAAGTAGCTGGGAGTACAGGCACCCACAACCATGCCTGGCTAATTTTTGTATTTTTAGTAGATACGGGGTTTCACCATATTGGTCAGGCTGGTCTTGAACTACTGACCTTGTGATCTGCCTGCCTCGGCCTCCCAAAGTGCTTGGATTACAGGCGTGAGCTACCACGCCTGACCTAATCCTCACTTTTAATGCCTAAATTACATGAATATATCATCATTTATGTAACTATTGCAACAGTCTAGAACATAGGATTCCAAAATTTTACTATTAAAAATACATTTGACATGAAAATTCATATGTGTAAATCTTATCTGATTATTTGTTTTGATTGGGTTACAAGAGCTAAAATTTCTGTGTCACTGGTGTGAATGTTATTAAAACCTTGATGCATACTGCCAACATACTTTTCATAAAATTTTAGTAACTTATAACTTCACCAAAAGCTCAGAATATGCTCTTTTTAGTGTCATCTTTATCAATACAACTATTACCCTTTTATTAATTGTCAGTTGTGTAAAAATACATGCTTTTGGTTTAATATGCACTTTCGTTATTATTTAGACATGAGAACACTTTCACATACCTATCAATCACTTTATTTTTCTTCCATGTTCTTCTTCTTTTTTCTGCTTACTGTCATGATAATGTTAGGAAGCACACTAGAAAGGCAACTTGGGGAACGTGGTTTATCCCAGCCAAGTTAGCACACAACAAACCATCAAAGTCAGTAACACAGCATTCATACAGAATTTTCCTAATACAGTTGGATATATGGGAGAACACTTCTCCTCTCATTTATCTCCCTTTTCCCAAATTTCATAATTGTTTTGACTTTTTTTTTTAAGAGATCTTTATGAAATTTACTCCCTCAAAAAATCTCATTACAATTTTTATTAAGATTGATATAATATGTAACTTGCTGAAGTAAGATATGTTATTTTCACAGTATTCACTAACTTATTTCCAAAATGTAGTGTTGATAACAATGGGAAGCAGACAAATCCTATGCAGACAGGAGTGAGTCCTCGGCGAAACACCATCTTCAAGCTAAAAACAGCTTGAAACCTGTGGCCCAGAATGAGAAATCCTACTCCTGTTTGCCCAGTCTTTCCTGATTGGCTCTTTCTGAATAATGCTTTTTAACCAATCACATGTTTTTTCCAATATTACCTACTGCCCGTCCCTCCCCATTCTGTGCCCATAAATGCCACAGATCTAGCCTTACTGGGAGAGAAACCACCTGAATTTGGGTGGTTGACCACCTGCATGTCTCCTCTCCACTGAGAGCTGTTTCATTGATCCTTCCTCACTCTTCGAATGTCAGCATATCCTAATTCTTCTTGGATATGGGACAAGAGCTTGGGACACACTGAATGTGGGTACAGAGAAGGCTGTAACGTCGTGGCCCTCTGCCCTCCACTGGCAGAGGGCAGCTGCCTCATGTGACAGCAGCAGCAGGGGGGCCAAGCTAGCTGCAGAGCCCTGTGTTGGAGCAGGACAAGGGTCTGAAATAGCTGTTAACATGCCCCCATTCATTGGGCTGCAGAGGGAGGACAAAGAAGGCTAATTAACATGCTGTTACATCCCCTATGGAGCTCAAGGTTGCAAGCACCCCTGCCTGGGCATCACCACATCCCTCTCATCTTGACACCAGAGTCTGCCACGGGAGTGACATGTGACATGCCTATTCCAACCACAAGCACCACATGGGGCCTGCTTCTGTGCTGGCACTTGGAACTGTGGGCCAGGAACCACACTTACTTGCTAACATGCCCCTCCAGCTAGGGGCTGAGAATGCAGTCACAGTGGCTGCAGGATCTGTGCCGGATTGCCACTGGACACAGCCTGGTGGACCGAGTGGACAGGACATCTCCTCTGGCAAACGCAGGCCCAAGTAAAGCCTGGGAAAAGACATTGCCAGTCAGGGGTCACCAGCTGGCAAGTCACTGAGAAAAACCCTGTGTTAGTGTTTTTTTCTCATTTATTATTTTCTCAGCTCCACCTGCAATTCTGTGATGAAACTGTTGTGCCGATGGCTGTGATCCACCCAAGAGGCCTCAGGAGCATTGATATTAAATGGCATGATTAGGCAGAAAAGGGGTATATTTTGCATTCGCTAACCTCCACTCAATACTTTTGTGTGGCATGGATAATCCAATTAAAAGCCAATAAATTTGACTCAGGGATCACTGAGGTAGAGAGAAATGTCCCACCACAGAGGCTGAATTAGCCACTTTGATCACAAAGCTGATTAGGATGTGTTAGAGACTCAAGAGACCTCTACAGCATTCAAAAGCTCAGTAGAGCTGTTTTTAGAAAGTAGGTGCTGCCAAGCCTTCCTCAAGCTAAGGAAGAAGAGAACTGAAAGGAAAATAATGAAAGACTCCATCAGCGGATACCAACAGAATGCAAGAAATGAAATGCAGTTGGCACTAATCTGTCTAACTTGTAAGTATCTGAGATGAGTGAGGATTTTGTGAAGAAACCAGGTGAATCAGAGTACCCCTTCATTGAACTGCTGTGAAGTTTGCTAAGCTACTTCTAGCATAAGCCCAGATGTAGTTTTGAATAGGATAAGGAAAAGGAGTACTTGTAGTTAAAGCAATTACCTACTTGATAACTAAAGAGGTAACTTGATTTATCTGTGTTAAGCTCAGTACTATTAACCAGAATTGACTATATTATATTAGAGTGACTATAGCTTGAACTTCGAAATCATACGATCTAGGATTAAAATCTGGCTCTGTCACTGACTAATTGGTGACATTGAACGATACACTCAATATTAGAAGCTCATAATTTTCATCTTTGAAGATGAAAACAATAATACACATCTCATAGTGTTTTGTGAGATGTAAAGTAGGGTAGTACATATAAACATTTTAGAATAGTATATAGTACAGAGTAAATTATCTTTTATCATCGTTATCACCACCAAGTTAATGGGGGTTCATTAAAAAAGTCAGAATCAGAATACTTAAAAACAAAATTTAAAAGTTGTTCAATTTTCCTTAGACATCTAAGCATTAGAGTGAGTACATTTGGACTACACTGCCTTATAATCCAACTTTATTTATGTGACATGATGACATCCCTTTCTTATTTTCAAATCAAGACATTGGCAACTGTGGTTGACGTTTAAGAAGCATGATCCAATCAAGTAGTGTATTCATCTGTTCTCACACTGCTAATAAAGACATACTTGAGACTGTGTAATTTATAAATTTAAAATTTTAATTAACTCACAGCTTTACATGGCTGGAGAGGCCTCAAAATCATGGCAAAAGGTGAAGGAGGAGCAAAGTTATGTCTTACATGGCGGCAGGCAAGAGAATGTGTGCAGGGGAACTACCCTTTATAAAACTATCAGATCTTGTGAGACTTATTCACTATCACAAGAACAGCATGGAAAAGACCCACCCCGATGATTCAATTACCTCCCACTGGGTCCCTCCCATGACATGTGGGGATTATGGGAGCTATAATTCAAAATGAGGTTTGGGTGGGGACACAGCAAAACCATATCAAGTAGGTTTTAGGTAAGATGTACATAGGACACGTGTTACTTTTTCATGCCTCGTAACTAATCAAGTCACACCAAAAATAGGCAAATAAAAAACCACCGACAACAATACAATGTGAATAAAAATACTTGAAATTACACTTCAGAACTTGGACCTATGGCAATCCGAAAAATGAGGAAACACTGTTACTCTGTAAATGATGCAGTCCGTTGGGAATTCCTGAACACCTTCAGGTTCAGTGATTCACTAGATAGATTCGCACAACTACGAAAAGCTGTTGTACTCATGGTTAAGGTTTATTACCATGAAATTATACCAATCAAGTTAGCAAAAAAAAGAGTTACGGAGCAGACACAAGCTTCCAAGTTATCTTCTCCCAATATAGTCACATGGATCACACTGGTACTCCAAGCAGCAATGCATGACAACACATGTGAAGTATTGCCAAAGAGGGAAATACACACAAGCCTTGGTGTCCAAAATTTTTACTGGGGGCAGACATGGAGTAACCAATGGCTCATCTTGGTTACTGAGTCTCCAGCTGCTCCAGAGGACAAATTGATTTTGTGTGGCCCAAGGCTCTCACCATAAATTACATTGTTAACATAAACTCTATGGTGTGTCCCAAGGCCCTAGGTAAACAAAGATGTTGTTATCAATTAGGATATTCCAAGGGCTTAAAGGTTATCTCCTAGGAATAGGTCAAGGGCCAAATCTTTCTTTGGAATGTGTATGACTGGAACATCCAGAACTGCTAGTCAACTCTTTAATGCAGTGTATAGAATTGTTTAAAAAAGGAATAGTTTTAAGGTCTATAAGATATTTTCTCATATTAGTTTATTTCAATCCATGTTCAGATGCTCTATATCCAACACTGCTTGGTATACAAACCTAGAAAATGTGATACTTGACCAGAAACAATTTTCCTAAAGAAAAGGACACATATTTACTGATTGCTACAATGGTACAGACACACTGCAGCATCATTTGTATGTCATTTTATGTAACCTTCAGAACAACCCTGTAATATATGTGTTGATTTTTTGTTTCTCACAAATGAGAAAACCAAGGCTCAAAGTGATAAACTCATTTTCCCTGGGTTGTTTATTCATTCACCCTTTCAATATCAAATATTTGCCATGTCCCAGTTAGTAGATGATACTAGGAACATNACCCTTTCAATATCAAATATTTGCCATGTCCCAGTTAGTAGATGATACTAGGAACATAGTAAAATCAAAATAGGCATGCTCTAGATTGGCACAGTGCTCATAGTCTAGGAGGAAAAAGAGAAGTAAACAAACGACCACCACCGGTTTGAAGTAATGCAAAGTTTATACCTGGCTCCTCTTTCCATTATATACTCTCTTCTGTAAATGATCTTAATTATACTCAGAGTTTCATGGATATTTTCAACTCGGACATTTCCTCAGTATTCCAGACACATATGCTGAGTTGTCACCTTTTCTTAGCTTTCTCAAGGACACATCAAACTTAGTTGAAACCTAAACACATAATCTTCTCCTGAAAACAGCCTCCCTTGACACGTATAACTGGTCTACTTTTGCATTTCAGACATTGGCACTTTCTATCCTGTTGTGAAATCTGAGCATCACTCCTGACACTTGTGTTTCCTTCACCACATCAAGCCCCACTGGTGGCTTCTGTTAGGATGCTTTCAAAACTATTTACTTCTTCATCTCTCTACCCTATCTCCATAGCATAAGATACCATCAACTCACCTGTAATATTGAGATCACCTCCTTACTGATCTATCTGCATCTACATTGATTTCCTGCCAGCCATTTCCCACAATGCAGTCAGGGTGTTATATTGAAATGGCAAGTCTGATCATGTTACTGCCTCTGCTTAACACCCTTCCATTATTTTCTATTGCTATTAGAATAAAGAAAAAAATACTCCACACATTCGCACATTCCTGAATGGCCTGGCTCTAAAACTTGGTTCTCCTACTCCCTCTTACCCACTTTCTCTGTATGTTCCACTACCTTCAGCTTTTCATAGATATGTACTGTGTACTTTTCCCCACAAGACAATAGAGCAATTCCTGCACATGGGGGTAATGCCTACTCATCCTTCAGATTTTACCCCAGTTGCCACAACCCTACAGAAGCCTTCCTTGACCATTTTAAGTTAGATTTCTGCTATTTATACACCTTTACTTGTATACAGATGGTCCTGACTTACTATGGTTCAAATTATGCTCCTTTTACTTTACAATGGTACAAAAGTGATACACATTCAGTAGAAACAGTACTACAATTGCCTATACACCCATTCTGTTTTTCTCTCTTGAGTATTTAATAAGTTACATGAAATATTTAACATTTGATTATAAAACAGGCTGTGTGCTAGATGATTTTGTCCAACTGACGGAGAAGTGTTCTGAGCACACAGGGTAGGCAAGTCTAAGCTATGATGTTCAGTAGGTTAGGTGTATTAATGATACGGACAAAAGGTAGGGAAACCCTGGGTAGATGAGGGTGATCCCCAGTGAGGGCCATGCCTTCAGGTCTGGACCCGTGGCCGAAAGTGAGAGCATGCATTCCCGTTTTCCCACTCAAATGTTGCCTTTTCCAAATCCACTCTGGCCTGCTCTGCCCCCTATTTTGTACCCATAAAAACCCCAGGCCCCACTGGTGGAGCAGCAGAGCAGCAGAGAAAGAGAGAAGAGAAGAAGTAGCCAGATGTTGGAGAGAAGCAGCTTGACTTCAGAGGGATGGTTTGACGGTGGGACCTCACAGAAGAGGTCGGCCGGGGACAGCCAAACTCGAGGGAAGACCACCTTCCCACTCCATGACCTTTCCAGCTCCCCATCCCGCTGAAAGCCACCTTCACTGGCAATAACATCCTCTACATGTACCGTCTTCCATTCATTCATGCGGCCTGATTCCTCCCAGACGCCAGACAAAGACCCAGGTGCGGGTGCAAGAGGCTGTCACACTTACCCTCCACTGAGCTGTCTAACACTTAAGCCATACATGGATGGCAAAACTAAAAGAGCACACTATAATACACTCCCTCTGGGGTGCTGGAGGGCATGGACAACCCCTAGACCCAGCTGTGGGCCCACAAGGAGTTCTGCTCCTGCCAGCACTCATCCTGGCCTCTGTGCCCACTCACCTGCACTCCCCCTCCCGTGAGGGACTGAGAGGCGTGGGCTGAGTAAATGAGCCAACCCTTCGTGAGTCTCACAAAGGGGTGAAGGGAACTATCCCGTTTCATTAAGGGAATGTTGAATTTACAATATCTTTAGTTTATAATGGGTTTATCTAGATATAACCTCATTGTAAGTCGAGGAGCATCTGTACTCATTTTTTAGGGAACTTGTGAGAATTGTGCTTCTGCATTAGTTTTGAGAGCTACATGATTCATATGACGCCCTCGGGAAAGCTAAGCTCCAGGTTTGTAGGACTTCTTGCTTTTCTTATCTGCAGCATTGCATGATAGTTATGTACCACACATTTGTTGAGTCAGTAAATAAATAAAAGAAAGAATGAATGGCAGGGTCAGTATTTGAAGCCAGGTAATATGATTCTTTCCACTATGCAACTGCCAAATTTTAAAGTCTAGAGATTCAAATGTTAGTCATTTAATTATACTCAATATACAACAGATACGTATTGAATGCCTGCTTTTTCGATAGGTACTGTTCTAGATGCAGAAGACAGTAGGAAAAAAGGTAGATGAGATCCTTTTTTACTAATGGTATTTATGTTATATGGGGGAAGGCACTAAATAAATAAGTAAATAAATAAACAAGATGATTTCAGATTTTTAAATGAAATTAAAATAAAAATATATAATGAAACTAGTAGGGACTTTGGCCAGAAAAATATTTAGCCTGGTCATATTAGATAAGCTCTCTTAAAAAGGTGATATTTGAGCTGAGATATATAAATCAATTACTCTACCTTGATATAAAAATAAGAGGAAGCACTGAAAGACAATGTTTTCACTGTGACATACACTTATTAAAAGTACCGTTAAGTGTTTTAGGAAAAAACATAGAAGCTTAAAGGAGTGAAGCTAGACTTTGTGGAGCCTGTGAGTATTGAGAATGTGCTGGATTTGAATTGAGAATGTGTTGGATTTAAATAGAAACAGAGGAAAGTGGGATAACAAAATTAAAGCATAGATGTAGACATGTCTGTGGATATACAACAAAACTATTTTGTAAAATCAGAAACAAAAACTACAAAATTAAAATTAAAGAACTGCTGTACATCATTGGAAATCCCTAGAAATTTTTTGTGTGAGTGAGTTTGTTAAAGAAAGTTCAACAAAGGGATATGGTGTTTTATTCTTCATTCAAAATGTCCAAGCCATTGAATGCTGTCCACTTACATTTAAGAAAAAGAAAAAGAATGCTTATATAGAGAGCATTGGGGAGTGGTGAAAATAGACATAGATAATGGAGATTTAAAACCAGGTTAGGGGATACCTTCAAAGTCAGTAATGAGGATTTCTTGGACATTTATTCTTATGCAGGACTAACGAAGTATATTTGGTGGTCTTTCTGTTACCACTTAGCAGTTAATGGTGGTAAAGAATGAATGGGTCAGAGAGGCAGGAGGCTAACTCCCAAAATTCTTTATAAAATGTATTAATTATTGCTAAATATGACATTAATGACTAAAATAATGACATTACTAACAGTGTGGCAGCATAATGTGGTATAAAGGGCATAGGCCTGACAGGTCAGTAAATCTCTGTCTGCCATTAACTGGTTGTATAACCACAAATAGGTCACTTTATGTCACTTAGCTTCAGTTTTTTTATTTTTAAATTAACCTTTTAAAGTCTCCCTGAGATTAAAAATTCTAAAACTTTATGATGGGTGCCCATATAACAAGATTTTGTCATAACCTGTATTAAATGTTTGCCAAAGAAAGATGGTCTGGCAGTGAAAGGATTTGCATGTGAAAATATTCAGGATTGTATTCTTTGAGTCTTTTACAATTATCTGTACCCTCATATATTTTTCATTAGTAATCATTGTGAACAGACACTGGAATGGGGAATTTGCTTCTGCTCTTGATCATTCCATAGTTTTAGTTCTGTCTCCTCTCCACCTTTAAAAGTGGTAACATTGAGCTCGCGCTTTTGTATATACCTCAAACAGATTTTAAGACACCATTGAATAACGTGAAATGTTTATTTGTGATCTTACTTTCTTGAAATTAATATTAAACATACTATTTAGAGTGGTGTGCGCTTCATGAATGAATAAAATGAGTCATAGATTCGTCAATCTCATGGCTGAATCTTTTAAAGGAAGAAGAATTCAATTGTGGAACTGCAGAACTGCCTATGGGTGTCGAGTTGGAGTTTAGTTGTTGCTGTATTATTTATCTTTTCCTTTAACTAAAATAGTTCCTAATTTTAATAAGGGATATACTTCAAGGAGCAAAATCTTTGTGGGTGTACATAGCAACAATAAAGGCAAAAGCAGACTATTAGCAAATTCACTAAGAATCCCAAAGAAATAGATGGTTACACACCCTACACATGTCTTATTTTTAATTTTTGAAGAGTAGCAAATTTTTTCAGAAGTTTGTGTGTATCATCTCTTATTTAGGTGAAAACAATAGTTTTATCTGTTAATATAGAGGTGACCCTTGAATAACATAGGTTTGAACCATGTGGGCTCACTTACACATAAATTTTCTTCTCCTCTGCCACCCATGAGGAAACAAGACCAATACCTCCTCTTCTGCCTCCTCCCCGGCCTACTCAACGTGAAAACAATAAGGATGAAGACCTTTGTGATGATCCACTTCTACCTAATTAACAATAAATATATTTTGTCTTCCTTATGGTTTTCTTAATAACGTTTTCTTTGCTCTAGCTTACTTTATTGTAAATTTACAGTATATAAGACATATAACATACAAGATATGTGCGAATCGACAGTTTATGTTATTGGTAAGGCTTCTGGTTACCTGTAGGCCATGAGTAGTTATGTTTTAGGGGAGCCAAAAGTGATTTTCAGTTTTTTTTTGTTTGTTTGTTTTGTTTTGTTTTTGAGACATAGTCTCGCTCTGTTGGAGTGCAGTGGCGCGATCTCGGCTCACTGCAACCTCTGCCTCCCGGGTTCAAGCAAGTCTCTGCCTCAGCCTCCCAAGTAGCTGGGATTACAGGTGCCTGCCAACATTCCTGGCTAATTTTTGTATTTTTAGTAGAGACGGAGTTTCACCATCTTGGCCAGGCTGGTCTTGAACTCCTGACCTCGTGATCCACCTATCTTGGCCTCCCAAAGTGCTGGGATTACAGGCATGAGCCACCGCGCCCGTCCCAGATTTTTGACTGCCCATGAGTTTGGCATCCCTAGCCCCAATGTTCAAGTGTCAACTATATAGCTTTCTGGAAACACAATTTTTAATCTTCATTTCAAGTGGTGATAATCAACTACAATGTGTACATATTTAGCATTAAAATGTATCAAAACATTTATGTATTTGACACCAAGAATAATGTGGAGTCGAAAGAAGATAGTATATTATTGACTCAAATATGCTGTATCTTTTGACATATAAAATACAGATAACTAACTCCTGCTTTAAGGAAGCTCCTCCACTCAAATGATTTCGATTGTGTATATATATGTATATAGCCAACTTCCACGTGAGTATGGATATGCCGCATCTACTGAAATCCAGAAATATGATTTCAAATTCTCCATGCTCTAGTGCACGTGCACACATCCTAAGTTGTAAATAGCTGTTATCACTTGTTAGGATAACTTAATTAAACTTGCTTATTAAAAACCTTTAATTCGTTAGTGATAAAATCTTGATTAGTACATTTTCCTGCTAGGTGACCTCCTAATTTAATAGAAGATGAATTTTTAAATGGAGAAAAATGCCTGTGGCAGAGATTTTGTGCGAGTGAATAGAGTTTGCAATACACATAGGGATATATTCTAGCCTAATTAGTAAGGGTGCAAATGAATTTTTATTCCATACACCAGAAGTGTCATTGATGAACCACGGTGAGGAGTTTGAAATGCATTCAGATTGGCAGTGTGGGACTGAAATCTGTGGGAAAATCACAAGCTAATTCATTGATTGCCCCTTGGAAATTACTGCTGTTAATTGTTAGGTAATTAACATGGAGCTACAATTATATTGGCCTAAGGGGGTGATTAATGTTTCAACATGTCACATTAGCAGCGGCTGGATTTTCAAAGCTTTTCTTTTCACATGGTTTAGGAGACAGATGGTATATTGTCTATGGATTTTTTTTTTTTTTTTACTAAAGTTTATGCTGAGAGCAAGTGTGTGAATTTTCTGTTCTCGGGCCTCCTTTTAATAGACACAAATTTTAACATAAGAATTTGATAACTTTTATGAAATAATGTAATATTTGCTAATAATATTCTTTCACCTAAAATATATATTGCTAAACAGGAAAGTTACTTTAATTTTGTGTATTGGTGTAAAAACAAAGCTGTCTTAAATTTGAGGAGTTCGCATTTTTCTTTATGACAGGTCTTATTTAATGATAGTAAGAGGAAAAATTAGTATGATATTATATTTGTAACGATGTAATTTAAGCAGAAACTAATAAACTACATTGAATAAATGCATTTAGTAACAGTTATATAGAGTACATTTATGTTTGTGTTTTTTCTCATCTCATTGTCTCTCTTACTCTTTCTTTTTCCGAAAGCTGTGTACACCCCAATCTATCAAATCCTAATTTAGCCCAGTTCATTGTGGCATGGATTTTTCAGAACTCTCCTCTCCTCTGAAGAAGCCATGTTGATCTCTAAATATCAAGGCTAAAAATAGAGACAGAATGCATCAAATCAACTGTTTATTTACTTAGGGGGGACACTTGCAGAAGCCAACACTACTTATTACCAGATTAGCCTGAGATGTTACGTTATATGTTTAAGATTTTCCTATTTCCATTTCATCTAAATTTCAGAGTTTGTTAAGCTGTTTCCAAAATTTGGGACACATTTATCTTATAATAAAATAATTACAAATAATTACAAAATTATTACAAAAAATTATTATATTATTACAAAAATTATTATTACAAAAAATTACAAAAAATAAAAATAATTACAAAAAATTACATCCAAACTAAGTTACTTTAATAATTGAAAAAATCATTATTGTAAATTAATTTTATTTACAGATAAATCAACCCTCTACTGATCCCATATATTCAGTCACAGATTTCTAGAGAAATAGTTTTAATATGTAGCCCATCTGTTTTTATTTGAAACCCATTTTGGTTGAAATGGTTTTTAAAAATTTAAGTATTTTTATTTTTAATAGAAGTCAACGCGGTACATTTCTTCTTGTAAAAAGATACATTCAATACTAAAACCTAAGTGAGTTCCAAAAAATTCTTAAGGTCTCCAAAGGTGGATTTTTTTAAGTCCAATTAAGGCACATTATCTAAAAAAGCAGAATAGATTTCTAGCAGTTCAAAGAGCACCTTCTTTTATAATTTTTTTCATGAAAATTTGAGATGTCATTTTTCTTGGTAGCCCCATACTGAGGTCTTTGTTGTGACTGCAGTCTGTAGCTTTTATATTGATTTGTACTACTTCAACAAATGACAGAAATCTTTATTATCTACAGTAAAGCCAGCTATTAACTTTTACTGTCCATTAAAACTGGAAAATTGTGAAAGGAAGTCAGTACTTCTAAGCCTTTAAAATAGAGAATTACTGAAATCGTGATTTTAGGCAATTCTGTTTTCAGATCTTTCTGCATTTCTTTTACATTGAAAACCAATTGCAATTGTTCAAATGTCTATTTTACTGTCAAGTTGACATTTCACCTCAGTTCCTCTTTTCTTTGCTTATTATAATTTTACCAAAAAAAAAAAAATTCTTGTCATGCTGGAAATAGCAGAATATGCAGTAAGACCAAATTAGGTACATGCATTTTTATCGGAGAACTTTCATCAAATGTCTTTTTTTAATCCAATTTTAATAATGAGTTTAAAGTGAAGCAAGGGATTCTGACTTTGATTATAGATTGTAAGCAGTAAGTTAAAATTTGCATTTGAAAGTTCCCCAGGGAATGTGAAAGCTATATCTGCTTATCAGCTTGGACAGTAGGGGTCGCTATGATTCTTTTAAGATAAACTGATAGGAAGATTATTAGCCACAGCTAGGATTATTCTTAAAGATACTTTAGGGGCACAGAGAAGGTCTCTTCTAAAATAGAAAGATTAATTAGTACAGCTAAAAATTTGATATACATACTCCCCCCCCAACACACACACACATACACACACACAGCTATATATACAGTCAAATACTATTTAAAATGAGTAGGGTTGTCTTGCTTTGGGCTTTGTTGACATTTTAAGACTACTGTGGTTTTAATTCCTGAGTTGTGGTTTGCCATATATCAAAGGCTTCAAGAAATTCCATGACTAACTCACTTCATAAATGTTATTTGCATATTGCTATTGGTTTTTTCTATTTCATCCTAATTATAGCGATCTTCATGCCTTTTTAAAATCATGGGTAAAAAGTAGTCAGAAAAAATTGTTTAAGTTAATGTTAGACACACAAAAAATGGGAATTTTATTATGAATCTCAGTGTTGGTTTCTTAGTGATCACTTTAGGTGAAAATGTAGATGAAATGCAGCAGTCATCAAGGTTGGCATGTTGCAGTAACATTTGTCCTTTTCAAGTCCGTTATTTTATGATTCCAGTCATTGAGGATCTCAAATTTTGGATGGGAAGGACAAACACGAAAATAACTATTACAGTGTTATAAAGTCATGGGTATACTTGAAAAGAAGGCAAAGTTCTGGGGTAGAGGAGAGAAAACCCTGAGTCTGTCGGTGTGAATTACTGGCAGTTTTCTAGGCAAAGGAGGGCTGGGTGCTTCCGGGGTAGGGACATGCAAGGCACTAAGAATGAAAGGCCAATGGGGTGGTCAAGGAACTAAGCAGACTGAGGGCAATTGAAGGCCACACCTCATGATTGTGCTGTTGTTTGGTGGGAGGGATCATGACAAAGGATGGAAATAAAGCTCATCAAGGATTTTGTATCCTTGTTCAGTAACTTTTACTTAGTTCCACAGGAATTAAAAATCTGACAGGATAAGATTAGTCTTTTTTTAATGTTACAAAATTATCAGTTTAGCTGTCTATTATTCAAAAATGATAAAAAAGATCAAGGTTGGAAAAGTACTTATTGTTCCTGGAACAGCACAAATTTATTAAGTGCCTACTATACACAAGGCATGATTTTAAAACCTGGGTTTACAGGGATGAACAATATGGATGAGAAGACTGCGCTTACACAGTTTACATTCTAGAGGAAGAAGATTGAGTACAGGGAAGTAAACAAATGAAAAAAAGTTACTGTAAGAAGAAAGTGCTCTGAGGGGAGAAACAGTGCTAAAGGACAGCAAGTGAGTGGGATAGGAGACCCACTGTGCACACGTCAGATTCAAAAAGGCTATCAGAGAAGGGGACAAACGAATTGCCACCTGGATGATGAAGAGAAATGAGCTAAGTGAGGATCTGGAGGACTGGAATTCTGAAAATAGAGAACAGAAAGCACAAAAGCCTGAAAGCATTTTAACCTAAAACATTTTGAGAATTGGAATAATGGTTTATCTCCTCACCTTAGAGGCAGACAACACAGAGGAACAATTATGAGTATAGAATTTGATGTTCAATTAATCTGGATTCAAATTCTCGTCAATCCCTTTAGGAATTTAGGCAGGTTATTTAAGTATTCTGATCCTCAGCATTCTCTTTTCTAAAATGTAGTGATATCATAAATACCCAAAGTTCCCAAAACATAGGTGGGCAGTGAATCAACAGGGCTTATTTTACTTTCTTCTGATTCATTTCCTCTTCCGCAGTGTAGAACTGTGTTACTTACCAACTTAACATATTTTTGTTTGTAACTCCTCAAATAACATGTGTGTTTACCTTTGCTATTAACTCTTTTTTATGCTCTTAATTCAAAATTAGATTAAAAAGATTAAGAGAATAAAAGTTGGTAAATTGGAAGGAAATATGTTGTTTGCTCTCAGTTATTCTTAATGAATTCTGAATTATCCTTAATATTATTCTTAATTTATAAGAAAAAATCCAAAATAATTCAGGTTTGTGTAAGAAATCATCATGTTTTGATATAAATAATATTGCAGATTTGTCAAATTTTTAAAACTTCAAAATTGCCCAAATAAGCTATTTTTGTAGGCCTCCCAACTTTGAGTGAGTCTTTTAAAATCACTTAGCTGGCCCCTGTTGTTATTGCTCTACCTCTGATTTATTTGGAGACATTGCTTCTAAATAAGACTTTCCTTATCCCATAAGTAAAACACATCTTTTTGGCTCTAGCATTTCCAACAATCCTGTCCTTAACTTTTCTCTCCTACTTCTTTTGTTGACAATATATCTCTTACTATTGAGCTTCATTGCCAATTCCCTAAACCTCTTCTTCAGAATAAATCCTTTGACCTTCTTTTTCTAAAGCCTAATGACCAAAACAGACTCCTCACCAGTCCTCCAAGTAATCTTACCTTTTCTGTCACTGACTGTATAAATTTCCTCCTGCCACAGGAAAACTGACTTCAGTCATGTTTTGTAAATACTTACCACAGAACTTCCTTGTATAATAGCATCCAATTTACTCTTCTTTTCTGTTTCCCCATAACTTTATCCTGCCTCTTTTTATGATACACTATACAGTGTATTTCTGGAGTGTTCCAAGGGTTAGAGAGTAAACATTCTCATTTTATGGCCTAAGCCTCAATTTCATACATTTTTCTTGCATATAATAGAGAGATAAGTAGTTATAGAAGAAAGGAACCTTACAAAATAATGTAATCCAATATTTATGTTATATAAGAACATTAAAATATAAGGAGTTTGGCTTATATTTGAGACCCAGATATTCAGAACTTTTACTCTATGTTCTTTGTAGTTCACAAGAAATCATAACGTTGTGGTTCAGGGGCTAGTTACAACCAGCAATGTACTTTCTTTGTCCCTAATAGGTATTTTAAAATATTTTTAATTATTCCTGAACTTTAACATTTTGAGATTTTATATAAAAATCTGGATTTGCAGATTCTCTTACATTAGGTGTTTTGACAATTCTGGGCATGTGAGACCACATGGCAGTACCTGGCTGAAGCTAAGTAGCAGCCTTGATGTTAGAGAAATCATGGTATCCAATTGGCCAGTTTTCATTATTATCTAATATGCTATGCTCTTCACTAATTTATGAATTCATTATGTATGTAAATATATAATTTTTGCCTGTGCCCTATGGGAATTTGACTTTTGCCATTCTGTGGCTATACTCAGAGGCTTTTCATGTGAGCTGATGAAAACCTGAACCCATAACTTCAATGAAGCACTAGGGATATACAGTTCATGGGTGTATGGGTGTCCTAAAAGTTGTACAAAAACATTTCAATGACGTCAGTATAATTCCACAAAAGTGTTCTTGGCGTTGTCTCTGTCTAAAGCATGGAACTAAGCACTGAGATATCAATGACAAATGAACCCATCCTTGGGGGAGTTTTACCAATTATAAAATGAGACACAATATCCTCTGAGAGAAGGATACTATGCCTTATTTGCATGAAACGATAGAACAGCTAACACAAGATATATTTATTACTGTGATCAATATAACATAATCATAAGGGTAGGGTTTTTAGATGAAAGATAGTATAAAAAGAAAATAATATTATATTATTATATTTCTTATATTATACATATTATTATTGGGCCATTATTATCAATTCCAGATGAATACTCCTATTGGTCATAATGAACAGAACTGTTTTCTCATTTAAAGGCATGTAAACATTTCATAGGGAAGACTTGCCATACCAAACAATTTTTTTAATAGTGATGATAGATTTTGTAGATCTATTTACATTCTGTTGCTCACTTAACCTTTGACTAAGGTGTGTGTTAGGCATCTACATACTTTGTGATTAAAGCCAACACTTTAAGAAAAGCAAAATAATTGTTCAGGACAATTTTCCTGAACAGTTGTTTTGCCTTTATTACCACTATGAGTGAAAAAAGATAAATTGGAATTATTTTTAATGTTCATAATAATTTACCCTCTAGAGTGTATTTCATACATGATATGAGATGACAGGGTATGGAAAATACAATACTTTCTATGCACTCTTTCCAAACTCAGTGAAATCATTCAAACAAATAATAGCAATGGAATGAAATCTGGTAAATACTAAGGATGAAAAGAATGTAAAAGGTCAAGGTCTTCATTATTCCTGTTTGTTGAGTGCTGGGTGAGCCCAACACTTCATAAACCATATTGAAGGGTTTGGTCCTTGCTCCGGAGGTTCACAGATCAAATTAAACAGGCAAGGACAATTGTATTAACCAAGCAGGTGGTTAGTTCTACAATAGAGGATTTCTAAACATTATAAAAAGTTTGCTTATTTTTTTTTTTTTCTTTCTACCCCTTTGTTTCTCATACTATGGTCATTTCAAAATAACAAAAAAGAGGTTAGGCCTTGCCTGACAAGAATCATAGAAAATTGATTTTGTGAAGAGACTTTCTTTTTTAAAGTGAGTATAAAAATAGACTAAATATAGAAAAAGGAAGATGGATTGTTATGAGCATTACTAAAAAAATAGAAAGCAATGCAGTTGCGTTAGAGAGATGAAGCGTTCTGTATAATGAAGGAGTCTACATAGGTTAAAGGAGTGTTGAGAATTAAGGAGTCCAGAGCTGATTTAGCAACATCCACAAGGCTGGTTTACTCTAAAATGAAAACTACTGTTTGCCAAACTAAATTTACGTTGTCGCAGAGTTTACCAACTTTGCTTATTCAACTATGCTTCTTTAACAAATAACAATAGTGACTTTTTGAAAAGTATTTTAAAAAATATATTTCTTGAATATTTTGACTGCCCCAATATTTTCTTAAATTTTATTTGCATGAAAAAAGCTTGCCCTACTAATGAGACAATTTATTATTATTATTAATTGTGGTTTGTACAAGTTTTACATTTAATAAGAAAATGAAGAGGTTATATATCAAAATGGAAAAGAAATCTTCTGGTTGAATAATGTTTTGAAATTATGATTTTTATAGATTAGTGACTGTAAAATGAATGAGCATTTCTCTATTGTACATGACATCTTGCTTTTGCTAAAAATATATATATTTTTTGCAATTTCTCTTATATTTAAAATATTTTATTTTGCCTTAATCAATTTAGTTTTTGAAAGGCTTGTTCCTCATTTCACTTCTCAAATTATGACAAATCAGAATATGTAACAGGGATTAAACTAAATGTGCATTAGATGAGTAAAGAATTCACTGGGGCAAGACTAATCATCATTTAGATTATCAGTAGAAGATGATTAATAAACAAAGGATTGCATGACAAGTTCTGTTGATGCTGTGTTTGGGTAGCCAAATGTTTTAGCTTTTACAAATGAAAAAAATCCCTAAGCAGATTATAGCAGAAAGTAATCATTTAAATTACAAACTTAAGAATTTCAAATTACATACTTCATCAAGTTGAATCTATTCTAACTTACTGAGTAGATTTGGTATAACAGAATGAAATAATTACTTAGTGTTTCAAGTAAATGGAATATAATCTTCCTATGCTTATAATTTATTTTCTATATAATTGCTACAGTAGATAACCGAGGAAAATCTCTGCGAATGTAGTTTTAGTTAACATATTCAAAAATATGTTCAAGAATAAGCATTCTACAGATATTTTTTCTTAGGAATTTCACTTGTCAAGATAAATTTTTTGAATTACTTCTACTTTTTAGAAATCGATTCTTTAGAAACAAATTTGAAGAGATATTAAAGAAGATGTAAGGAAGATGGATTCTCTGAATTGAAGATAAAAATCTCTCTCAATAGAGCTTTTCAATAAATCGTGTGTATGTATATTTGAACTAATATTCTACAATTATGTCATACATATACACATATATATGTAGTATATATGCTAGTTCCCTATTAATTTCTCAAGGATATTTAAGAGTAAAAATTCTGGGGTTGGACAATGTGGCTTCAAATCCCAGCTTGCCAGTTTAACAATGATTCTGGACAAATTATTAACGTTTCTAAGCCACAGACGTTTTGTCTGTAAAATAGTGCGAATACCTACCTCATTCTTGCTATAGCTGTAGCAATGAAGAAATAGATGTAAAACCTTTAATAATGGTGTTTAAGGTACTTAATGCAGTTAACTCAAAGCAAATATAACCTCATTATTATTATTATTATTAGAAATTTTTTTCAGTTGTTAATGTGTGGTAATTTTAAGTTCTGTTCAACTATTTTAGATCTTCAAAGGAGTGCAGACACTGTCCTCATACATTTTTTTTTTTTTTTTGTAATTCTGTAGAGCAAAGCTAGGGGCATCAACACTACTATGAGACCCACAAATATTTCTAAATGAATGTGTCCTAGATGTGCTTTCTCAGTTTCTACCAGGACTTTGCGAAACTATAGGCCTGAAAGTATTTTTTCATGGAGATTTGACTGAATCAGTGGGTTATGTTATTCTAAAATTTCAATCTTAGCATCACTGTCATTATGCTCTTTCTGTGGCTCTTGGGAGACTAATGAATTTTTCCTAGTTCTTCATGCTGTACACTGCTGTGAAACATTACTGAGATTTCTATGGTTATTGAAAGTTATTGAAAGAAATTAAGAAATAATTATCTCGCAAGTCTAGACTTTGAAATGAATGACATATTGTCAGTCATCCTTATCTTTCACAGACTCATTGTGGCTTGAATTTTACTTTTGTGATAATGTTAATAATATTGTTCCAGAACTAACCGCCTACTGCAGGATACATATTGCTAATGTGTCAGATGTAAAGTCGCGCTCTCTGGGAGGAGGCAGCTGGTCTCAGCATTAAAATATTAGTCCCTCAAATTGTAGTGGGCACTAAATAGTAACTAGGAGCTATTACTGCTTTTAATGTTGAATCTATGAAATTAAATGAAAGTAAACCCCTTCCAATTAAGAATGGCTGATTCTGAGCTCTGTAGCTATGTTAGACAAAATGAATTGCAGATTAACCTGGACAGTTTATTTTCTTTGAGTATTTTGAAGTTTATATCATATTATCTTCCAATACACTCTCTTCAAGTTGATTATTAAGGTCTCAAATACTTTTTTTTACGGAAACAGTTTCTTTGCTTTACCTGAAAGAGAAATTACTATTCAAGCTTTTGTTTTAAATGTGTCTGTATAGGAGAGAGTGAGGACCAATTCCTACCTGTATTCTTTTGACAGTGTTCTCCCTGGCTGACAGCTCATAAAGAAATGTTGGTAGATCAAAAGAGATATTCTAGAAGAGTTTTCTGATTCGATACTGCCATATTTTGCATGCAATTTATAGCACAAAACTTTTTAATAGATACAGCTTTGTAAATATCTTCTGCTATCTGTAGCAGATATATTTTGCCACTCTGCAACTTGTGAAAACTTATTAACTAATAATTCACGAATTTTTTTGAACAAGATACTTCTATATAAACAGAGGAAAAAACAAAGTTAGAAAGAGTGTTTTAAAAGCCTATAAGATCATACATAGTGATATGGTTTGCCTGTGTCCCTACTCAAATGTCACCTTGAATTGTAATAATCCCCACATATCAAGGTGGGACCAGGTAGAGATAACTGAATCATGGGTGCAGTTTTTCCCATGCTGTTCTCGTGATAACGAGTGAATTTTCATGAGATCCGATGGTTTTATAAGGGGCTTCCCCTTCCCCTTTTGCTTGGCACTCATACTCTCTCCTGCTGCTCTGTTAAGAGGGGTCTTCTATTATGACTGTAAGTTTCCTGAGGCCTCCCTAATCACGCTAAACTGTGAGCCAATTAAACCTCTGTTCTTTATAAATTACCCAGTCTCAGGTATTTCTTCATAGCAGCATGAGAACAGACTGATACACACAGTATGAGTAGGTATGTACAGTGTAATTATTAAAATCTTGGAACTGACCTCTTTTAGAAGCTCATGACCTTCCAAAGAAACATGAATTTCACATTACTATTTAACTCCTCTTTGATAATCTTTAGTATCCACCAATTCTGCAGTTGTATCAGGGAAATATTATGTACAATAGGCCCTGACACACAGACATTTCATAAATATGTTTAATAAGTATTGCTGAAGAAATTGCTTGTGGGAAATCATAATTTATTCATTTAAAATATTTATGAAATTCTAATGCTGTTCTAGGCACTAAAATATTAAGATGAATAATAAAGAAAAGTGTTGATAATTTAAGTTACTTGATATTAATATCCCAGTTAAGTGGTTAGTTGCTACTATATGCTGAGTTACAGTACCTTTAGCAAACATGTAATTGAAAATTTTATAACATTTCATTATTTTACCCAGGCTCACGGACTGAGTACATGGTATGGTCAGAATTTGAAGCTATGGCAGTCTGTCATCAAGTCCACGCTCTTTACAATGATGCTAAACTATATCTTACATAAATGACCCACTATCTTATTTAATTTATTTAATTTTTTGATCCCCATATATGTTATTTAATTTCCCCCCAATTTTTGAGGTAGAATTATTAACTCTATCTTAGGTATTATGAGACAGAAGATGAGAAATGCCTAAAGATGCCAGAGAGGTTTTTATCCTATTCCTCCCTTCCCCTCTACATTGATTTTCCCAAGAGTTGTGGGAATTCATGCCTCAGTCCTAAAAGGGAGGTCTGGGCAGGGGTCTAGAACATCCATTACACTATTTAACACCTACATGTCCTCCACATTCAGCTCAATTATTTTCATATAAAAATCTTCCCTTGTCTCACTAACTAGATCGAATCCTCTTTTACATGCTCTCAGGGCACTGTGCACCTTCACTTTGTAGCCTTTATTACAGTTGCAGTTTCATTTTATTTATGAGTTAATTTCGATCTTCTACACTAGGTCTCATGATCCACAAGAGCTTGGACAGTGACTGTTTTTTTTTTTTTTTTTTTTTAATCCAACATTAGATCCCAGAGGCAAGCACACCACCACATACACAGTAAATGGAAAATGAGTAGAGAGGAAGTAAAAGAGCTCAACAGAGTCCAAGACAAACATTTCAGGGTGTGTTTTACTCAGGACCTCTGGTGATAACTACATGAAGAATCAGCACTTTATCCCTGCTTTTCTGACTTGATTGAGATGGAAGAGTGACAGAATGAGGAAAACTGCAATGAGGAACTTAGGAGTGGGGTACCCAGTATCCTATTTTACCTTTGTTGGAAGTGATTTAAGAACCGGGTCCCAGTAACGGATCCAATAGTACAGGAGAACAGAGGCAGGGTCTCCTGATTGGGTTGGCTCCCTGTGTATAGGTCCAGAAGTATAGAAACTTGTGTTGGCAATGGCTCCACATGGGGGTTACCATCAGCTCTTAGCAGTTTCTGGAGCAACGTCTCAGATTACTTACCTCTACAAGTAAATCCCTGTCATTAGAAAATCCCAAAGAGGCTTTTTCTTGCTCTCTTTTTTTCAGACTCAATAAATGAACTGTGGCTCTCCCCAAATTTCCTAGATATTTCTGAGGTTTGCAACTCAAGATTATTGTCAACATCAAAAGTAGAGGACAATCCTTCCAGTGACAATTCCAGACTGTGCCATTTTTTTCTGATAACATATTTGAGACTCCCTAGAGTTGTGTTACTATGTCATAGTTGTGTTATTACATAATTAATACAGTGTATCAATAGCATAGTGTCACATAACCAGCTACTCATTTGATTCACTTACATTTGTCCTCAGGTAGGGAAACATCTGTGCATACCCTACTAGTTAAGACTAAGTTACCCCATTATCGGAGGATGCTATTGCAGGAGTGTGCGTTATAAAGAACCCCTCCATTCCTGTCTCTTCAGATATCAGTTCACTCCTGTTTGAGCAAAAGGGAAATGGGTGTCTGGACTAGGATGGGCTCTGAGCATCCATATTTTGATGAAACAAATGTAAATTATCTGGATCAGAGGAAACTGAGAAGCTTTATTAATTACAAAAGTATAATTGGAAATAATGCCATTTGTTCTAGAACAGTGGTTCCAGCTTAACACATCATTTTCGTAACTACTTCATAATAACTCCTATTATTCTGAAATAAAATTCATACATATTTTCACTTACCAATACACATGATTAAACAAAAAATAATGTATTAACTATACAGGAGAAATGCAATAGAAAAAATCTTTAATTAACAAATATATTTTAATTTGCAAAAGCGTGGTCATGACTACAATGGAAGATTAAGTAACCGGAGGCTAGCACCTGTATGTCTAAATACCATGAATATGGCAGTTACAGATGATGAGTGATACATGCATGTTTATTATTATGTACAACTTTGCCTTTAATCACCTGTTATTCAAATGATAAACTGTTGGTAAATAGCATTGGCAAACTCTTGGTAATATTTAAAATAAAGCAAAATACAATCTTCCTTTTTTTTTTTTTTTACATGATGATACATTTTTGGAAACGTCAGCATATATTAAGAACCTGCCCTAAATACTTTGAATTTATATATTAAATGGACTCAATATCTCAGAATGAGATAAATTTAAACAGGTCATTTACATATAAGAGTGCCAGGTAAAAATAAAAATTGTGTGAAACTGTCTATTAATGTTCAAGGCATCTGGCATCTCAGATTCCAACTGCCTAAGTGGCATAGCACCTCTATCTTGTTCACAACCCAACCTGTGTTCACAGATTTTCAAACTGCTTGTAGAGAAAAGTGGATGAGGGACATTATTTTAGATTCTCTGAGATTCTTGTTGGTTTAATGCACACACCCAAACTGTCAAGTGAGGACCTAGAGGTGAGGAGCTCTCTTAGTTGCAAAAGACCTTTGAACCCATTGTCTTGACAAAGAGCCTTTATAAATACCGATGTTCATGTGTGAATGTGTGTTGTACAACATGATGACCTTTTAACAGATAGCTTTCAAATGTGTATGATAGATACTGTTATGATTTACAAAGTAATGTTAAGTTCAAAATCATCTTAAAATCTGTGGCAAACATTTTGGATGACCTATTTTAACTCAAGGACAATCAAAGCTACCCATAATCCATGAGAGCTCATGCAATTTCTTCAACTAAAAAGTGGTCTTCAAAACAAAAATTGTAATTCTGATGTGCAAGTAATAATTATGAAGGAAAAGCAGATTTATTATCAGCACTATAATAAAGACAGCAACATCCAGCCAAGGGTCAGAATGAAAGGTTAGGAATCATGCTATAACTGTCTCAGTTTGTAGCAGATAAATAGAGGCCCTGCAGTAGCAGCTGACAACTTAGTTAGGAGGTAGATCAGGTGTTGAAGTGCCCTAAAGGCTGTCAGAAATGCTATTGATTAGTCAATGATCGATTTTATCAATGTTGGTAGGGTGAAGAGGGCAAATTGCCTTCTTCTCTCTCTTTTGTAATGTCACACTGCCCTCACAGCTTATGGATATACTTAAGATTTTTGTAAAATACTTTAAACAACTTTCGGTTCAAATAAAATCAGTACATTTACTACCCAGTATATGAGGCTGTTTGTATGAAGCTGATGCATCCAAAAAGTTGATTAGTGGAATGTTTACTTATTAACTGTTTTTAGTTACTATATTAAACACTTACTTTGTAGCAGGTATTATTCTATATTTTGCTATATTTCACTACAAATTATTCTTTCATGGAAGCCTTAACATGCCCATTTTACAGATAAGCAAACCAGAGACTCAAAGAGCTTGTGTCTTACTCGAGGTGTATTACAGCAATTATACTGATCTTCACACTCAATCAGGTCAGCTTGATTTGGGGCAGCTTCAGACAGTGAGTGGTAGTTTCAGAGGTGTCTCATCTACAAAAGAAGGGCCTCTCTTCTCTAATTGAAGCCTGTCTTACAAGCTGATCAAGTTTTTGGATTGCTGAGAACAATTAAGACTCCGTTTGTTTTAAATGTTTTCTATTTCTTTCTTCCACTTTTCAGGTGCACCTCAAAAGAGAGTACTGAATGCGCAAAAGATGAACCACACACATCTTTCATATTAGACATTTTGTAGTGATAATTTTAAATTTATGTTACATAATAAGAGGCAAAAGTAAAATAAAAATAGAACAATAGAAGTTGTCAGAGTTGATGTCAACTAAATCATGCCAAATCATATAAATGGTGAATTCTACATTACTGAATGGGTCATTTTAAAGGTGATGATCATTTCTGTAAATTGACACCAGTTGAGTCAGCATGAAAGTAAGATGAAGATCAGGTTTACTTTATAGACATGCTGAATGCTGAAACCTGCTAACGCAATTTCTTAGAATTTATTTCTGTAGAAAACAGTTGATCCAATTTTCAGCCCTCTCAGCTTCCTAAATTGACAAATGCAAGCACTTCTACAGCCAGAATCACACCAAGAAAACATTTATACTCTGTGCTGAAGTCTTTCAAAGATTTTTGGATGTTTGGTTCAGAAAACAAATAGAGATATGAGAGACTGGGTCAGAGGTGAGAAGGAAGTAATCTTTTTCCAAGGCAATTACATTTGAACTTGAGTGTACATGTCAATAGTAGTGGATTTTAAATTACATCTAGATAGTTTCAAGATTTACATTATTTTTGTGACTATTAGATTGAAGTGAATATCTGTATCACATTTTATTCACTTCAATTTTAGAGTATTTTTTGTAAATGTTTTGAACTTTCCCCCGTTTTCCCCCTCAAATAATTTTTTCTTAATCCCTCAACAAGGTTCTGTAGCTAGAAAGTTATTTAATAGTCAATATTTTAAAGTTATGGTTATTTTTATAATTTAAAGGATCATTACTTTGGTGGTGTTGAGTAAAAATAGCAGTTGGACAGTTATTGTCGGCAATATAACAGTATAAAAGAATGTACATTTCTCCTTGTTAAATTTGATCATCACCTCAAATTCAACAGTTTCAAATAAGGCTTCTTATTCTCCTGTCCCTACACCTAATAATCTTATTCGTATGAATGATATCACTGTATTTCCAGGTAATCATCAAATCCCCATCCAGTTGATCCTTGCCTTTTATACACTTACTTCCCTTGTCCTGTGCCTTCTTCCTTTACAATGACTTTGCAGCCAGCCAGTCTCTCCTCATTACTGATTACACCACCAGAATTCGGGCCTAGAATAGCTTCACCAATCCGCACATCATCCTCAGTTAATTTTCCTAGAACATTGTATTAGTCCGTTTTCAAGCTGCTGATAAAAACATACATGAGACTGGGCAATTTACAAAAGAAAGAGGTTTAATTGGACTTACAGTTCCACATGGCTGGGGAAGCCTCACAGTCATGGCAGGTGACAAGGAGGAGCAAGTCACATCTTACATGGATGGAAGCAGGCAAAGAGAGTTCGTGCATGGCAACTCCTGTTTTTAAAACCGTCAGATCTCCTGAGACTCATTGGCTATCATGAAAACAGCATGGGAAAGACTCACCTCCATAATTCAATAATCTCCCACCAGGTCCCTCCCACAACACGTGGGAATTATGGGAGCTACAAGTTGAGATTTGGGTGGAGACACAGAGCCAAACCATATCAAACATGATATCTTTTGCTTAAAATATAATGTCTAGCAATTTCCTACCAAATAAGTGCTAAATAATTTTAACCTGGCATGCAATTTCCATTAAAAGTTATCCTCCAATTACTTTTCAAGCCTCCTCACCACTTGTCTTTAGTTCTTGTAGTTCAGTAGTTTGTCCAGAACATCTGGAGCATTCCCAAAATCTGTGACTTAATTTATGCTCTTTGATCTATGAAGAATATCATCCGGCTTTCCACCTCTACATCAAAGTTGGTTTATCCTTAAATCCCATCAACAATGCCAACAATTTCCTGATTATCTGAGCCAGATGTGAATTCTCTTCTTTCAAAGATTCTATAATATTTATTGTATTTTCTATATCCCTTTTGGGATACTTGCCACTGGAAACATTCAAGAAATTTCCCTAATGTTGTTTGGCTACAGTAGAATACAGAAGCTAGGTCTTCTGAGTCCTATGCTACTGCTCACGTCATTTACATTGCATTTACACCCTCAGAGTCATGATAATTTACTACTTTAATTACTTGAACACTCGTTATCTAGATAAACACAGGCTTAGTTTCTTGTGCCTTTCAGAGAAGTCAAATTCATATTGCATGAGAAACAAGACTTCACAACTGTGGAGATCCAGCTGAGATGTCCATCAGAAACTGCTGAAGCAAGCATTCAATGAAGTAAGTTCCCAGGAAGCTTGCATTCTCCTGTGAAGTCAAACTCATCAATGCTGAGATCAGTTCCATCTTTAGCACTTTATGATATCCTCAGAGGTAGACATTTTTAACAAGATTATGTGTGATCAAATCATGCAAAATTTTAACAAATGTAAGAGCAGTTATTTTAGTGGAGGTAGATGATGTTTTGATTTCATACCCATTAATGAATCACTTAGCTGTACACTGCTTAGGATGGGGAAAGTATGCTTTTTATGAGTATTCCCCATCAGGATATGGATAAGTATGAAACTCTAGCTGGGATAATTTGATGTGAGGCTTTTGGCTTCTTCAAGCTGCTAGGCAGCATGAGGCAGTGATGGCTACAGCATGCTCTGTACTCCATTGCCTGTCTCTGTGTGTGTTTTCATCATTCACACAGCAGTGGGTGTATGAATGACTGCCTCAAGGACGTCCATGAGTGCTTCTACTCTGCGGAGGCAAAAAAGCTTCCTGGAAGAGAAAAATTCTTCCTTCTCATAGCAGAGTAAAATGGATTTAAATTAATGCATGTGGGTGTGCGTGTATATTCACACCACAATTCTATCAGAGAAAGCTAATCAAGCTTTCTGTGATTGACTAAGTTTATATGCATAGTTGCCAGACTATTATGTTTTCAAGAATTATTTCAAACTGTAGGTACGAAAATAAGTGAGTCTAGAAATCTTGGCTCTTTTTTCAGTTCCTTGAAGTCTATGAAGCTTTACAAGGCACCTGATAAAAGTCTTATTTATTGATGTTACTTTCTGAAATCTAGATTGAATTTTAATTTTTTCTGTAGTTTTCCAGAAATAAAACAGTTTAATAACTTAATCATTGCCCTAGCTTGATATTTATTTCATCCTCTTTCCCTGAGATATGCAAATCAATGTCTCTTTGCTAATATCTTTTCTCTATTCTCTAGTCTGAAAGCTGATGCAAAGAAGTCATTAAAATTGATAGCAGTATCCCCCAGTTCAGTGAATAAATTACACTTTCCATTTCATGGAGGTCCCATTATCTCTGGCCCTGACCCCTTCTTACTTTTCTACTTGAAAGGATCCTGATTTATCTCAAACTCTTGCGCAATCTTTCTTTCATTTTCTACCCTTAATTTTCTTATCATATTTTTTACACTTTCAACTTCATTCAGTCATCTCAGTGCTTCTCTCTACCTCATGTTTTATACTGTACATTTTCTTCTTTCTTTGCTTTGATTAGTTTTTGGATTCTTCTCATTCTCCACATTGATTTTTTATTCTAACTAAAATCATATTTATTTCTGGATGGTATGCACTGCCCTTGAACATACATACTTTAATTTACCCTTCAGCCTATTTCATTTACTCTTTCCTTTTACTTTTCCCCCTTTATTTTTTATTTGGTTGGCTTGTATGCTTCTACTCAAAATTTGCTTTTCTTTCTGCCTATTAAAAATCATATTTTTGCCCTTTTTGTATTCCTTTGGTTGATCTGGTAGAACCAATCCCAAATCCAATTTTATTACTCTGATTTTACTATCATATTTTTTATCTGTAATAATATCTCCTGTTACTTAAACTACTTTTGGAATTACAAAGAAAGCACATTTTCTTGGCCTTTTAAAAAATGTTGTAAGAAAGTATTGTAAGCAGTAAAGTGGTAAGTGCAGGAAACACTGTGTTGGTGGAATCTTTGTTGAAACTTTCAGCTTTGAACTTCACACACAGAAAACCATTAAATGTTGGGATAATAGAACCAGTTTCATTGTATCCCCTTTGTCTGGCTATCTCTATGGTTTATCAGTCCCCATAGAATATAGGACTGGAGGGGGTCTTGAGAGGTCATTTAATCTATTGCTCTATGGCCTGAAGGTTCTAAGGGCTCATATGCTCTACAAGATACCTTTTCACTTTAGTTCTTATCAGTTTAAATGGTGTTTGGAATTCTTGGTAAATATTTGGGAAGGTTGCAAATGTCACAGGGAAAAAAGAACTTGTATACACAAAAATCATAGAAAAGTCACCTACTAAAAAAATCTGAACAAGAAATTGTCAGAACAATGAAAGCGTTTATCAATTGGAAAGTATAAGTCTCTGGCTTATTGCAAAAATTTTTATACAAAAAGTATAAAAGATTTTAATGTTTTGGCCTAATGTTTCATGAGGATGAATATTCACAGAAACAACAATAATATGGGCTTTTATGTCATATGGGCAGTAACGAGTCAAATATACCGAGAATAATATGCCTATTTTCTACACAGCACTGTGATCCATCAGTGATGACCTATTCTCTCCAAGAGATTAATATTCTTAGAAGAAACAGGAATGATATTGGAAGTCATTGCAAGAATATAAATACTGGGTTATTATAGATTGAACTAAACAATGATAATTTAAAGTGAGTCATTTTTATACTACATTTTATACTAACAATACTTCTGACTCAGTTTCTGATTCATATTATTAAAATGCCATAGGTTTCCAAGACCAATTTTTCTTTTTTTTTCCTTTTATATTACTTTTATTTTTATTTATTTTTATTTTTTTATTATACTTTAAGGTATACATGTGCACAACGTGCAGGTTTGTTACATATGTATACTTGTGCCATGTTGGTGTGCTGTACCCATCAACTCGTCAGCACCCATCAACTCATCATTTACATCAGGTGTAACTCCTAGTGCAATCCCTCTCCCCTCCCCCCTCCCCATAATAGTCCCTGGTGTGTGATGTTCCCCTTCCTGAGTCCAAGTGATCTCATTGTTCAGTTCCCACTTATGAGTGAGAACATGAGGTATTTGGTTTTCTGTTCTTGCGATAATTTGCTGAGAATGATGGTTTCCAGCTGCATCCATGTCCCTACAAAGGACACAAACTCATCCTTTTTTTATGGCTGCATAGTATTCCATGGTGTATATGTGCCACATTTTCTTAATCCAGTCTGTCACTGATGGACATTTGGGTTGATTCCAAGTCTTTGCTATTGTGAATAGTGCCGCAATGAACATACGTGTGCATGTGTCTTTATAGCAGCATGATTTATAATCCTTTGGGTATATACCCAGTAATGGGATGGCTGGGTCATATGGTACTTCTAGTTCTAGATCCTTGAGGAATCGCCATACTGATTTCCATGATGGTTGAACAAGACCAATTTTTCAACTGATATTTAGAGAAGTAAGATGGGGTAGATTGAGTAGCATCTAGTTGTTTTTATGGATGAAAAACTGTCAAATTCAGATCTCTCTATATTAGATAGTTCTAATTTTGGGGTGACTTAGCCCTTAGTGACTACATAAGGCTACAAACTCATTGACAAAATAACAATACATAAACAAAAAATAGACCAAACAATGACTATTGATTTCAACCAAAATATCTAACTAATCTTCATACTCTTCACTTAATTTACTTAGAACATTTAAACTTCACGGAGTTTTTTAAAAGTAATTATCACTTCAAGAGTTACTAAGAATTTCAAAGATGATATGAAAATACTTTGCAATGAATAAATGCACATCAGTACACATGTCAAACCGATAACTTACTGTGATAGGTTGTTCACTTAGAAGAGATAAAATTATTGAAATTCAAGAAAAGAAGCATTAATGTCCTATAGTTGAAACTGATTAACAAACAGAAGTTAACAAAAACTGAAGAAAACAGTAAGCACTGATGTGGAGGCAGTATCAAATCATTTCAATATAAAATCAAAATTCAGGAATTCAGTGCGTGTTTGATATCCATGTTAACATTTTTTTTGCTTTATGGAGTATTCAAATATAGTCTGAAGGCATTACTGTATAAAAACATGTTGGTAACAAAATATATTTATTGCATGAGAGCTGCAAGTTAAATAATAATTCAACCTAACAAGAGGAAAAGGGGGGGAAATTCATGGCAATTTGGAACAGATCCTATGTTCCATGAAATAACAAAACTATCAACAAAAAAAACTGTTTTTCAGCATTAACATTCGGAGACATTAAGGATAAAAAATAGATAATTGATATCTGGCATGGTAACATATGCCAACTTTGGTAGCAAGTGTCGTATTCAACTTTGGAACTTCCAAAATACTTATATTTAGTGCCTTTCATTACTAGTAGTTTAGATCCAGCTCTGTCACTTTTCTCAGCATGTAACTGTTGAAATCTCACTTCAATTTTCCAATTCTCAGTTGGTCTGTATGTCAGATAATGATGTTTACCTTGAAAAATCTTCATGATAATCAGCTGGGATAATGTTTATATATAAATTATGCAGAACAGTAGCTGGTGCATATTAGATGAACAATAAATTACAGGTCTTTGCCACATTGTTGTATCATTTATCCCCTAAACTAGTGCAATTTCTTCCTTGCTAGACAGCTTTTTTCAGTCTTCTCCAGTCTTCCCAAGACCATTCTACATGTAATTTTCAGATTACTGTTTTCCAAACAACATGCCAATTGCAACATATGCCTGGTCAAAATTGTCTTCTCAATAAATTAAATTTTAATAACTTAGCCCAGTCCCTGTATTTCCCAGTGTTGTCTAATTTCTCTACTTTTCCAGCCTAATTTTCCAAATGATTTATATGCAACAGCTAAATTGTACTGCTTGTTATTCCAGAATATATTTCTTACTTTCTCACCTGTATGTCTTTGCTTATACTGCCCACTGTATAGTGCTTATGTAGCCTCCTGGAATCTGTGCTGGAATTTGCCTGTTTACTCTCAAATCAATTTCCTGTTCTTTTCTTTTGCACTGAGTCATGGCAAGTACATTTCCCAGGTTTTCTTTAGCAGTTGATTTCTGAGTGAAATTAACCAATGTGAGGCACTGACAGAAAACTAGAAGGTAGAAAAGTAAACGTATTTCTACTGTTCTTTTTCCTTCTTTACCTCAGGCAGCGTCTGTAGCAACCCCTGAATGTCCTCCATGTTCTCTGGTTCAACCAGCTACCCTTTCCTCTATGGTTTCAGCTTCCACTGGGGATTCTGTATCTTGGGGTCTGGTCAAGCTGTCTACTCTTATTTTCCTGCAGCCTTGAGGTGGAGTGAGCCTTCAGAGATAGGTATCTTCAGAAACAGCTATTTCTGAGTTGCCTGTGTGGCTGCTGAGCATTTCCATCCCTTGTGTATCAATTTCCCTGTATTAAGTTTCCTTAGGTTGAAGAATGTACAGTGGTTTCTGCTTCCTTGTTAGACTAGACTATGCCTACTACAGAGTGACATAGTTTTGGATTTAAATACTGGCTCTGATATGTCAGCAAAGCTACTTAGCTGAGTTTCAGTTTATTCACTAATATCCGAATAATGTTCTGTAAGGTTTAAATAAAAAGCATGTATGAAAACACATATATAATATCTGGAATACATTAGTTAATTAATACTTGGGTTTTCACTTCTCATTTTCTATGCTACAAGCCTTTTAAATAAATATGAGCTGAAATTAATTGATTATTTGAATGTAAGGGAATAAACAAAAATCTTAGGTAATGTTTACCTTTTAGATGCATCTAATCATTTATATCATTAATGCTCTAAAAGTGTGTCTTATTATTAATTTGAATTTTAAGGGATTTTAGTTGTAAGCATATGTTAGACAGATTTAGTAGATTACTAAGTAACTATTTTATATCAAACATCATTTTCTAAGTATACGTGGAAGGTCCTATTTTAAGAAAATATTATGTGGCTCAGGGGCTGTGCGCCAGGTGAATATGGATGAACTGAGGGTAAGCAATCCCAAAAGTCCTGAGGGAGACAAGTAACAGGAAGAGTAAGGGATTTGTTGGATAAACATTAAGGTCAGGGGATTAGACTTAGGAATCAGAAGGAACTTTCCAATTACAGGGGATTTTCTCTTTTTGCCTTCAGTATGAACAAGAAATGAAAACAATCGAGGACTGTTTCCCACCTATGGAGGCCAATAAGTTGGTGATCTGAAACACACTTTCTTCTCCTATGATAGCTCATGAAGGTGGGGCCCTTCTATTTCGATTATTCATGACTTTTCTGGAAACACCTCTTCAGACCTCAAACCATTTTTCTATTGTTTCTACCAGAAGCATGACTACAGTGGTTTAGTGATGCCTGTAGCCAGGCATTCATATTTTGTCCTGGGAAAAGCATTAGCCAATATCCTGTTTGTCTTCTGCATTTCGGGTATAAGAGGCTTGCCGTGATCTTTCTGTACAAAGTATCCAACTCCTGGACTGAAGTCTGCAGCAGAGAACAAAGGTTAATTTCTTGTCTCCCCAAATCCCAAATAAACAGATTTCTACTTTAAGAACTTGGGCATCTAGAGAACTTCATCTAATTAGCAAAGGATTAAAATAAGCTCTATTTAAAGCTGGAAGCATATTACCTGACTTCAAATTATACTCCAAGGCTCTAGTAACCAAAACAGCATAGTACTGGTATAAAATAGGCACAAAAATAAATGGAACAGAATAGAGAACCCAGAAATAAATCTGTAAATCTACAGAAAGTTAACAAAGTTAGCAAAAATATAAACTGGGGAAAAGCCACCATTTTCAATAAATAGTACTGGGAAAATTGGATCACCATATACAAGAAAATAAAATTGGGCCTCTATTATTCACTATATTTAAAAAAATCAACCCATGATGAACTAAAGGCTTAAATGTAAGAACTGAAACTATAAAAATACTAGAAGAAAACCTAGCAAAAACTCTTCTGGACATTGATCTAGGAAAAGATATCATGGCTAGTAACTCAAAAGCACAAGCAACAGAAACAAAAATAGACAAATGGGAATTAATTAAACTAAAAGGCTTCTGCACAGCAAAAGAAATAATCAATACAGTGCACAAGTGGCCTATGGAGTGAAAAAACATATTTGCAAACTATGCAACCAACAGAGGACTATATCCAGAATTTAAAAGGAGCTCAAATAATTCAATAAAAACAACAAAAAACAAATAACCTCATTAAAAAGTGAAAAATGACTTGAATAAACAGTTTTTTAAAGAAGACATACAAATGACCAAGAAGCATATGAAAAACTCCTCAGCATCACTGAGCATCAGAAAAATGCAAATTAAAACCACAATAGGATACCATCTCACACAAGTCAGAATGTGGTTATTATTGAGAATAAAAAAATCACAGATATTGACAAGGTTGCAGAGAAAAGGAAACACTTATAAACTGTTGATGGAAATGTAAATTAGTATAGCCTTTATGGAAAACAGTATGGAAATTATGCAAAGAACTAAAAATATAACTCCCTTTCAATCTAGCAATCCCACTACTGGATATTTACCCAAAGGAAAATAAATAATATCAAAAAGATACTGCCTCTAACATATTTATCACAGTAGCATTCACAATAGCAAAGATATGGAATGGATCTGTGTCTGTCAACAGATAATTGTATTAAAAAATGTGGTAGACATACACAATGGAATACTATTCAGCCATACAAAATGAAATAATATCTTGTGCAAAAGGATGGATAGAACTAGAGGTCATTATGTTAAGTCAACTCAGAAACAGAAAGTCAAATACCACATGCTATCACTTACAAATGGAAGCTAAATAATATGTGGACATAGAGTGGGGATTAAAAAACTAGGGGGGTTAAAAAGGGGGGGGGGGGGGGGGGGGGTGACGGATAAGAAATTACTTAATGGGTATAATGTCCATTATTTGGGTGATGGCTACACTAAAAGCCAACTAAGTAATATATCCATGTGACAAAACTATATGGTAAATATATATTATATTAAATTTATATATAATTTATATATGAAGAAAATATATATTAAAACAATGACACGTGGACTCTACTACAGACCATTGTCTGCATCTGGGATAAATTCTAGTTAGATACGTTAAGAGAGAAAAGAATCCAGCCAGTGTTAAAGATTGTGGCTGTAGGAGTAATCCAATTTCCCCAGAGACTTTTTCATCTGTGAATTAGTGGTAGTGGCCAATATGGGATGACATCTGGAATAAGCAAAAGCTCCTCTCAATTTTTTTGTGTTTCATTAGCTCTATCCCTCAAGAAAAACTTAATTCCTTAGAGTCAAGAAATCATTGGCCCAATCACCTTCAACTTTTAACTACAAAATCCATGGAACATTCTGGAATATTGAACGAACCGATATCAAATTTTGATTGCAACAACATAAGTTCTTATGAGAGATAGTCTTAAATTATCTCTATCAAACATGCTTACTTACCTAAATACAAAGGTAGCTAAGCCATTTTAAAAATGTTCATTGGTCCTTCAAAATACATAAGATTTTGAGAGTTTTTTTCCCCCCCTAATTGTAGCTGCTACCCTGGTAATACAGGTTAATTTAGATTCTTGATATGAGATTGAATCAGGTTACCTTAAACCATGGAAATAGTTTTTTTGAATACCTCTACTCTTTCTGTTGTGTTCTTACTGGGAATAATGAAAGATAAGGGCATTATCCACAAGGACTGACATGCATAATCAGCTGAGCATAATGTAATGCAGAATAAAGTGTGTGCTAGAAGAGAGATGTTAGATGCTATGAGAGTAGAATAGAAGGAACATTTACTTCTGATTAAAGCATTGGAGAAGATTTAATTACAATTGCATTTAAGCCAAGATTAAAACATGGGTAATATTTAGCTTAGTTGGAAATCATAGAAAGAGTATACCTGGTTCAAAAAAACATAAGCAAAGTTATGGAAGAACTCAAGAGTGCATGGAGAGGAGGTTTGGAGAACCACAAGCACTTGGACTAGAGTTTATAATTCTGGTTAGAATAAATTGAGAGGTGTGTGAGGGAAGATAATTTAAGTCATAAATTATAGATTTTTGATCTGGAGGCCTCAGAACTTTCCCTTTTGGTAAAGACACCCCATCTCAGGATACTGAACAGGGATACTATGCGATTCAGCCTCCATTTTGAAAAAGTAAACCTTAAGGATGTTGCGAGGTATATTAGACGACAGAGAGGCTAGAAACAGGCCAGTTTAGGAGTCTGTGGAATAGACCAGACAAGGGATTCTGAGTGCTTGGATTTAGTCATTGTCTGTGAGAATGAAAAGTCTGGATGAACATGAAAAACATTCTTGAAGGTGAATTAAGACCCTAGTAACTAATTAAAATTGTAAGGTGGAATGGTGGACATAGAAAAAATTGTTTCCAAAGTTCGTAACTGAAAAAATAACAGCCACATTAACAGACATACAGAGCACAATGGCTCAAATCAGCTTTGGCAGAAGGGCAGGTAGTTTAAGGCATTGAATTAGTAACATATGTGGGTACTCGTATGTATAATGGTTCTGTGAGTAAGCGGTTCAGAAGATAAATTGAAATTGTGACTGAGTCTTGCAAATATGCAATTGTTAAATTTTTTTCCAATCCTTTTATCTGACACAATCTGCCAAAGAGACTTCCATTTCCGCCTACAGCATTGACTCCCCAGTATGTATCTGCTGAGTTTCAGCCCCACATTTTAAATTACTTCTTTATTGCCGCACCCAGACATTTTAAAAACATGCCAAACTCAACATTTTCAAAACTGGTGTCATCATTTCTAATCCTCCAATCAAACCGGCTCTGAAGCCTGAAAAAATTACGGTGCTGGTGAATGCCATTACTATTATCAACCTGGACACTAACAATTTACCCCACAGCAACACAAAACAAAACATATACACAAGCTTGTGAGTCATCCTAACTCCTCTCCATTCTGATATCACTATTCTAGATCCTAATCCTTTTTTTTTAAAAAAAAATTACTGAAATAAGTTTCTACCAGAGGTTCTTTTCTGTGGACTGTCAAATCCACTACCTGTACAGCTACCTGAGTGCCACATAAAGTGGCGATATCATTATTTCACCTTTAATCACATTATACTGTTTTTGTTCATGTGGCTTACTTTGTTCCTAAAGGAAAGAACAACCTACTTTGTTGTTTTATTTTAATGATTACTTTCTGGAATAGCGATCCTCAAAAGTTTCTGGATAAACAAAAATACTTATGTTTAGAATAACTAATATAAAATGGTAGTTGAAGGTGTGGCAGTGGGGAATGACCAAATGTAAAGAAAAAAGAAGAGAAGCAAATTACAACTTTCAAAGAAGGAGATCAAAAGATAAAGCTGTGGAAGATTTTAAGAAATGGATCATTATAAAAGAACCAAAGGGAAAAAACATTTAAGAGAAGAACATTTTCAGAAGGAAGACTTATTTACTTACCTAATCTGTAAGCAGTAAACTATTACGACTCTCCAAACTCTTTGCTGCTTTCTCCTTTTGTCAGCTTGATGTTTTCTCTTCCACTTTTTCTACCAGCCACATGCATACGGCTGTTGTCCACAGTTCCATCCTTCGCCTGCTTCTCCTTCCACTCTGTACCATCTCCCTGGGAAATCATTTTCATTTCTGGAAATAAACTATCACTGAGGCACAATGACTTCTAAATCCGTATTCCCAGCCCTCTTTGTTTCTACTGACAATTTCTGCAAGATTACATGTGTCCACACTTCCAAAATGAAGTCAACTTCTTTCCCAAATATGCTCATCTTATACCACCTATATTCTATAAATCTTGCTTACTGTAAGCATTTCTTTTATTTCACAAGCATAAAATATGCTCTATTCTTGTGTTCTTTCTTATACTCCAATCCATATCAGTCACCAAATTTCATCAACTCTGTCATCTAAAGGTGTCTTACATCTTCTTCCCTACCATCTCCTCTTTTACTATGTTCATTCAGTTCTTCAGCATGATTTGTGTAGAATATTACAGAGGCTCAAAACAGGTACGTTCACCACAATCTCTCCCAATCCAAAGTATCCTTCATATAGTTGTCAGAGATAATTTTCTAAAGTGGAATGTGAAATACTCTCATCCATTTTTTTTTAAATAAATAAATAAACAAATGGAACCATCTTAGCTCTATAATTATCAGAGAAAAATTTCCAATCTATTAATATCTTATAAAGGGATTTCTAAAATATGACTGCAACTATAATTTTTGGAAACATCTCTAAATACTTTGTCTACCTCACAAAACAATAGAAGAGTTCTCAAATTGTCATACTCAACATGTTTTGTTACATTTTCATGCCTTTGTAGAATATGTATACTTATCTGGGAATGCTTCCCCTGTCCATTAATAATATATAGCTTCTTTTTAGAAAATATCTGCTTATTCGTGATTAATTGTTTTAAATGCCATCCTTTTTGTGAAAAATGTTTAGATTTAATGTGTTTGCTTGTTTGTTTGTTTGTTTGTTTGTTTTGAGATGGAGTCTCACTCTGTCACCCAGGCTAGAGGGCAGTGGCATGATCTCAGCTCACTGAAACCTCACATCCCAAGGTTCAATCTATTTTCCTTCCTCAACCTCCCAAGGTAGCTGGGAATACAGGTGTCCACTACCATGCCCAGCTAATTTTTGTATTTTTAGAAAGAGACGGGGTTTCGCCATGTTAGCGAAACCTGACCTGGTCTCGAACTCCTGACTTCAGGTGTTCTGCCCACCTTGGGCTCCCAAAGTGCTGGGATTACAGGTGTGAACCACCACACCTGGCTAGAATTAATGTCCTTAATCCAACTTTTCAAAGAGAAAATCCTCTAGTTTGTAGTTAGAAGCTATGTCTTCTTACAAATTTATATCTGTGATAACCATTTAAATTGTGATCATAATAAAAGGTATCTGTTCAAAAGAAAATTACTTCTACTTTTTCTACCCTCTGAATTCTCTCACTGGTATAGTGTGAACCTCTAATTTCATGTGCTTTTCAGTGAATGTTTGCTTTTGTTTCGCTGCTAAGATGAAATGAAAGCCCATAGTTTTGTACCTAATACATATTTTTGTACCAAAATGCATTGCTCAGAGCTAATTTGTATCAGATGTTCAGCCATTAGATAAACTAGCATTTCTTCACTGCACTGAAAACTATGAAACTGTAGCCAAGAAACTGATGCCGTTTTTTTTTTTTTTTTTTTTACTTTATTCTGTCTTGCTAAAAAAATTAAAAAGAATAAGCTTTGCCTTATATTACTGTTGTGCTTATACTTCTTTTACCACCTGAAATCTATGATACATGTTTAACAATAACCAAATGGTTAAGAAACATACCATGCAGAGACAAATTCAGTCTGCAGATGACAATCACTGCCAAAATGCCATCTGAACCACGATAGTTCAAATTTTGGCCTGAGTACCCAAAAAGAAAGAAATCTGGGTAATGCAGAGGGGGAGGCCAAGTGAAACCCAATCACGCTAAGCATCACAATTGTAAAGTCAAGGTGAATAAGAAGATATGAAAAGCTATTCATCGAAGCTGCCTCCACATGGGACAAATGATTCTTATGCTTGAAATAGATTTAAGTGTCCCCAAACAGCAATCTCACTCTCGCACAGGAAATGAAAATAAAAGCAAGCAAGCAGCCAGTCAGAAACAGTCACCACCTTCTGGGTACAGCCACTTGAGAGCTGGCAGAATGTGCAGCTCTGTCAGATCCATGCAATTATAAAAACATTTGAATAGGAATACTTGAAAATGATCTTTAACTCTAGTGGGATGCTGAAATGACTTTTTTGAACTTTTCTCATTTTTCTCAGTTTTTTTTCTGACTCTGTAAGGTAAATTATGAACTAAATGTTTCATGCTCGGCTTTCTGGTTGGATTTTGGGGCTTATCATAATTTTATTTGTATATGTTGAGAGGTTTTAATAAATTGTGTCAACTAGAAAAACAGTGGGAATCATTGTTTCAGATACGGAGTGGCAGTCTACAGGCTTGAGCTGTTATTATTTGAAATTCCATTGAATTCTAATTTTTTTGAAGAGGTAGTTGTTCATACTTTATTAATGTTTACTAATTGTAGAATGTAATTCTTGACACCCAAGCATCATATAGCAGTTAAAGACATGGAAAAATGATTGTATTTGAACGCAGGCAAGCGGGCCTGTTTACTATATTATGTTGGTTTTCATGTGCGTGTGTGTGTGTGTGTGTGTGTGCACGTGTGTATCTGTCTCTCTGTGTATGTGTGTACGTTTAGTTTAATTGGCTATGTCACTTAGCAACTATGGTAACGTGTAAATCCTGAGATTCTATTTTCTTGAACTTTTAAAATAGTCATCTATTAGCAGTAAATCTTGGCCTACTCATATCACAGATTTTTGGGGGGAAAAATCATAACAGATCATGTGTTAGGTCAGTTTGTAAAAACTAAATTAATAGACATATGAAATGCTTTGCTATTTAGAAGACAGCATTAGGAGTCATGTGACTTATATTCTAGTTTCTATTCTACCACTTACTTGCTTTATGGCCATTGGTGAATCAGTTAACCTTTATGTGCCTCTGTAAAAGGAAACTAATTTTTGTAGTTTACGATTACTTCAAAGAATCATATTTATTTCCTTTTGCTTTTATAATTCTTGGGTAGTAGTTACAGTAATAACAAAAATAACTGTCACTTATTGAACACACACTTCAAGATTATATTATCAAAAGGTTAAGATTAGAATTAATGAAGACCAACCATGATCTATTTGTGGATCAAATAATTATAAACATTTAACATCTTGATACAGAGTTCACTCTCACTCCTAGCCTTTGTTCATAGTTCCTGCAGTCTAAGATATTTTCACATATTACAGATGAATATGCTGATTTAATCATGATCCCTTTAGACTCTATGACACCAAGGGCACAAATTTGAAATTTGTGATAGAATTTAGATTTGTGATTTGGCGAGAGAACAGAGCAGTTCTAACTGATAATATTAATAGTATTAATTAATGTTTAAGAGAGCACATACCATATTCCAAGTAGTCTTCTAAATAGTTTACATGAGTACATGGTTTCATCTTCACAATATGCCTAGGAGATAAATTCTATTATTTTACATTTTACAGATGAGAAAATTGAAGAACTAAGAGCATTAATTCACATAAATAATAAGAGACACAACCTAGACATGATCTAAGGCCGCTGGGCTCCAGTTGAGCCATGGGCTCTACCATCAGCAAACTATGATCTAACTGCTTTATTTTACTTAAAAATATTTGGTAGTCCTACTAGTTTATGCCTAAAATAATAATAACAATAACTTAGCCAAACTCTCCTACAGGTGAATTTTTAATATTCCAGGGGTACTTGAAAAAGAATATTGAAACTATTATACACATCTCTTTGATGATTTGATGGAAATATAATTTCAAATAATACATTTCAGTAGTACATATAATCCAGGAAGGGAGGCAGAGCAAGATGGCTAGATAGAAGCTTCCACAAATTGTCCTCCCCTCAGAAACAAAAATTTAACAACTATCTACACAAAAAAAGCACCTTCATAAGAACCAAACCTCAGGTGAGTGATTACAGTACCTGAGTTTAACTTCATATTGGGGAAAAAGACACTGAAGAGGGTAGGAATGACAGTCTTGACTTGCCAATGCCACTCCTCTCCCTAGTCTGCTAGCAATGGCTACACTGTACAAAGAGATAATCCATGCTTTTGGGGGGCGGGAGAGTGCAGTGACTATGGGACCTTGCATTGGAACTTGGTGCTGCCAAGACCGGGCAGATCTCAGGTGGTGCCCATGGAGGGAACATTTAGACCAACCCTAGTCAGAGGAAAATTGCCCATCCCAGTGATCAGAACCTGAGTTCTGGCAACCCTTGTTACTTTGGCCTTAAAAGCTCTGGGGTTCTAAATAATCTTTAAAGGTAGTCTAGGCCACAAGGACTGCAACTCCTAGGAAAGTCCTAGTGCTGTGCTGGGTGTGGAGTCAATGTCTTTAGAGGACATGTAACCTTGTGATACATCAGCTAGGGTGGATAAGGGAGTGCTTGCATTACCCCTTTCCCAACCACAGGCAGTGCAGCTCACAGCTCCAAAAGAGACCTCTTCCTTCTGCTTGAGGAGAGGAGAGGGAAGAGTAAAGAGGACTTCATTCTGCAACTTGGATACCCATTTAGCTACAGTAGGATGGAGCATTGGGCAGAATTGTTGGGTTCACATTCCAGGCCATAGCTCCCAGATGACATTTGCAGACACATTCTGGACCAGAAGAAAACCTGCTGCCTTGAAGGGAAGTACTCAATCCTGGCAGGATTCATCATATGCTGACTAAAGAACCCTTGGGCCCCGATCAGCAGCAGTAGCCAGGTAGTATATCTCATGGGCCTTGAGTGAGACTGTGAAATACATTGGCTTCCAGTGTGACCCAGAACATTCACAGCTGTGGTGGCCATGAGGAGAGACACCTTCTGATTGAGAAAAGCAGACAGAAGAGTAAAGGGGACTTTGTCTTGAGCTTTGGTCTCAGCTTGGCCACAGTGGGAAAAAGCACCAAGTGGGCTCTTGAGACTCCCAATTCCAGTGCATGGCTCTTAGATTGCATCTCTGGGCCTGCTCTGGGCCACAGGGGAGCTCACTGCCCCGAAGGGTGAGTCCCAGCCCTGGCAGCATTTACCATAAGGATACTGAAGGGCTCTTGGGCCTTAAATAACATTGCTGGTACCTTGACAGTACTCCCTGTGGGCCTGTGGTGATTGTGGATACTGGGAGAGTCCTCTGCCTGAGGAAAGGGGAGGGAAGAGTGGGAAGGACTTTGGTGGTTTCAGTGCTGGATCAGCTAAAGTAGAATAGAGCACCTGATAGATTTCTAAGGTTTCTGACTCCAGGCCCTGGCTTCCAGGCAGCATCTCTGGATTTACCTGGGGAACTAATTATACTTAAGTGAAGGACATAAGTCTGGTTGGCTTCACTATCTGTTGACTGTAGAGCCCTAGGGCCTTAAGCAAACATAAGCAGTATCCACGTAGTTGTTACAGTGGACTTTGGTCAAGACCCAGTGCTGTGTGTGTTTAAGGTCTGACCCAGTGCAATCCTAATGGTGGTGGGCACAGTGATGCTTGTGTCACCCCTCCCCCATCTCCAAACAGCTAAGCACAGAGAGAGAGAGAGAGACTCCATTTGTTTGGGAGAATGTAAGAGAAGAGAACAAGAGTCACTTCCTTGTACTCCAGATAATTCTTTGCATCTTATTCAAAACCACCAAGACGATGCCTCTATGGGTCTGAAAGAACCACAGCACTGCTGGGCTTCGGGTACCCCTAATGCAGATACAGATGCAGTGACCAAAAAGTTAGATCACAATGTCCAAGTCCTTTCAAATGCTTGGAAAGACTTTCCAATAAGGTCAGGTACAAAAAAGCCCAAATTGTGAGGATTACAATAAAGACTTAATTCTTCAATGCCCAGACACTGACAAACATCCATAAGCATGAAGACCCATCCAGGAAAACATGACCTCATCAAATAAACTAAATAAGGCACCAGGGACCAATCCCAGAGAGACAGAGATCTGTGAACTTTCAGGCGGAAAAGTCAAAATAGCTATTTTAAGGAAACTCAAAGAAATTCAAGATAATACGAAAAGAAATTCAAAATTCTATCGGATAAATTTAACAAAGAAATGGAAATAATTAAAATGAATCAAGCAAAAGTTTTGGAGTTGGAAAATGTAACTGACATACTGAAGAATGCATCAGAGTCTCTTAATAGCAGAATTGATCAAGTAAAACAAAGAATTAGTGTGCTTGAAGATGGGCTATTTGAAATTACACAGCCAAAGAAGATTTATAAAAAAGAATAATGCATGACTACAAGTTCTAGAAAATAGCGTAAAAAGGGCAAATCTAAGAGCTATTGGCCTTAAATAGTTTATATATATATATATTTATATACATAAACTATATATATTTATATATATAAACTACATATAAACTATATATATATATATATGTAGAAAGTTTATTCAAAGGGATAATAATGGAGAAATTTCCAAATCCAGAGAAATATATCCATTTTCAAGTGCAAGAAGGTTATGGAATACCAAGAATATTTAACCCAAAGAAAACTATCTCAAGGCATTTAATAACCAAACTCCCAAAGGTCAAGGATAAAGAAATAATTCTAAAAGTAACAAGAGAAAAGAAATAACATACAGCAGAACTCCAATATATCTGGCTACAGACTTTTCAGTGCAAACCTTACTGGCCAGGAGAGAGTGGCATGACATATTTAAAGGGTTGAAGGAAGAAAATCTTTACCCTCAAACAGTATTTCTGGTGAAAATATCCTTCAAACATGAAGAAGAAATAAAGATTTGCCCAGATAAACAGAAGCTGAGGGATTTCATAAACACCAGCCCTGTCCTATAGGAAATGCTAAAGGGAGTTCTTCAATCTGAAAGAAAGGATGTTAATAAGCAATAAGAAATCATTTGAAGATACAAAATTCACTGGTAATAGTAAATACACAGAAAAACACAGAATAGTATAACACCGTAATTGTGGTGTAAACTACTCATATCTTATGTGGAAAGACAAAAAGATGAACCAAATAAAAGTAATAACTACAACAACTTTTCAAGACAAGGACAGAACAATAAAATATAGATACAAAAAACAAAATGTTAAAAAGCAGAGAGATTTTTAACATTTGTATTGTAATGTAGCATTTTTATTAGTTTTCTTTTGCTTATTTGTTTCTTGTTTATGCAATCAGTGTTATCATCAGTTTAAAGTAATTGGTTATAAGATAGTATTTGAAGTCTCCTTGTAAACTTAAATCTCAAAGCATACAATGGATAAACAAAAATAAAAAGCAATAACTTAAACATACCACCAGAGAAAATTATCTTCACTAAAAGAAGACAAGAGAAAAAGAAAGAAGAAAGAGAAGACCACAAAATATCTGGAAAACAAATAACGAAATGGCAGGTGTAAGTCCTTACCCTTAAGTGATAATATTGAATATAAACAGATTAAACTTTTCCATCAAAAGACATAGAGGAGCTGAATGGATTAAAAACATGACTCAATGATCTATTGCTTACAAGAACCACACTTCACCTATAAAGACTAACACAGACAGAAAACGGGGTGAAAGAAGATATTGCATGCAAATGGAAACCAAAAAAGAGCAGAAATAGCTATACTTATATTAGACAAAATAGATTTCAAGACAAAAACTATAAAAAGAGACAAGAAAGGTCATTATATAATGGCAAAGTGGTCAATTCAGCAAGAGGATATAACAATTGTAAATATTTCTGCACCCGACACTGGAGAATCCAGATATATAAAGAAAATTTTATTAGCATGAAAGAGAAAAATAGAACTCAATACAACAATAGCTGGAGACTGCAACACCCCACTTTCAGCATTGGACAGATCATCCAGACAGGAAATCAACAAATAAACATGGAATTTAATCTGCACTACAAACCAAATGGACCTGATAGATATTTACAGAACACTTCATCCAATCGTTGCAGAATTAACATTTTTCTTCTCGGCACATGCATTGTTCTCAAGGACAGAGCATGTGTTAGACCACAAAACAAGACTTTAAATATTTAAAAAATTAAAATAATATTAGTACCTATGACCTGTATGACTACAATTGTGTATATACTTAATTAAAACAAACTAAAACTATATACAATATATAGTGTCTTTAAAAACTGAGTTTTGTTGCAAAGTTCCTATAGGAAATTTTTTTAGAACAGAAATATGATCATTTAAGGAGAAATTCTCTTATAGTCAATTTTCAGTGAACCCAGATAGGTTTTGAAACTAAAACTCTGCGTTCATCTTTTGGTGTGGGGTTCTAACTTTTGGGCACCTAGCTCAGCAGCACCAGAGCCATAGTCTCTTGATTTAATGGACATATCTGAAAACCTTAGAACATATGCTGATACAACTTTTACCTTTTTACTTTCACAACCAATCAGCAGTTATTGTTTGTTTGTTTTTGTTTCTATTTTTGGTAGGATCTGGCTTTGTTGCCCATGCTGTAGTGCAGTGCAAAACTCTGCCCCCCAAGGCTCAATCAATCCTCCCACCTCAGCCTCCCTAGTAGCTGGAACTACAGGTGCATGTCACGACACCTGGCTAATTTTTGTATTTTCAGTAGAGATGGGGTTTCACCATGTTACCAAGGTTGGTCTTGAACTCTTGAGCTCAAGCAATCTGCCTGCCTAGGCCTCCCAAAGTGCTGAGATTACAGGCATGTGCCACTGCACCTAGACCACTCAGCAGTTTTTTAAATTAATTATCACTGACTTTTTGCCAAAATTTTCCTCGTGATTTTTCCAAACTTTTTTTTACTTTTCATAAGTATTTAACTTCTGGCAGAATTATTTATCTCCTTCTTAAGACAATTGAAGTTATTTGATGCCTAATCCACTAATTTCCCTGAACTCCAAATGTAAAACTGTCATACTCTTCTCTATGTTTATTCTCTCAGTGTGCCAAGACCATCCACTCTACAGTTTACTGGACATCTATTTAGCAAGTTTTACTTCTGCTGGGAAAAGTTTGGGCAAAACCCAGCAGGAAAGAAGATTTTAAATACGAAGAAGTTGAGATTAATAGTAGCTAAATTTTTTTTTCTCAAATCATAGAGTGAATAAAGGAGAACTAGGATTAAAATCAAAGATCTTTTCAGTTTCAAGACTATCCTTCCTTTATCATTATGTCTTTTTCAGACTACTCATAACTCAGTCTTATTTCAGTTTTTCATTCTCTGCTATGCCTATTTTTACATGCTTACAGCATGGTTGAACCTTTCACACACACACACACACACACACACACACAGACACACGAAAATATTCTTAGATGTTTTCTTTTTAAAAAGTGCCCCCAAGATTTTGTGACTGTCTCTTGCTTGGCTTTGTATGGTATTTCCTAATAATCAGGGTAAAATTACGCACTTTTGGCAGAAATGCTATGTAAGTTAATATGTTGCTTAATAAATTATATCAGGAAGCACAAGCTATTGGTTTGCCCAATATAGTGACGTTAGATATGATTACATAAAGAAGTGCCCATCAGATTTCTCCACTATAAAGTTGGTAATTTCTTTCTAATTAATAAGTAATCTGTGAGCATTACTTGGAGGCTATGCAAATATCATGTTCCTCATCAATCTTTTACCCAATAATTTTAGAGTATAAGAAAGACTCTTGCCTAAAGCAATGATTATTACAGTTGTTGCAAAATGGTGAGAAATACATTTAAAAAATAAATTTTAGAACATTAAGACAAGATTCTCCAATGACAGCTAAATTTTTGTCCTATTTTAAATATATTAAATAAGAATAATGTTTACATCTGTATTCAATCCTTGCCTCATTCATTAAATGTTTTAAATTTTTGAGTATATTTTATAAAAATGTATACATTTAGGCAACAATATATACTGTTTTAACAAATAACTTTAGATATGTTAACAGAAAATTCTCAAAAACATTTTGTTCACTGGAATCCCCAATCTTGGGAGACTTCTAGCCTAGGTCACAAGAAAAGCATATGGAAAACTCTATTATTGGTTTTATAGTGTTATTTTTCACCAGTACTGAGTGGTTTTTACCAAACTTTAATTACATTATATTCTGGCACAAAATTAAGTCACTCATTCAAATTGAGACAAACTTAAGTGATCTGATAATGTTTAAATGCTGCATTTCTTGAATAATAAACTTGATGGCTACCTTGAATTAAAAAAAAAAAAATTCTACTCAAAGACCGACTAGCTTATCTTGCAACTTTCTAGATAGGAGAACTGCAGGTTTCTCATCCACCTCTGCTCCCTGGTTACTACTGTCACTTAGTCTAGAAAGAAATATCATTAAGATGAATCAGGACCATAGTCCATAAACAGCATAGCTAGTCATGGTTCCTTGAATCAAATTTGAATTGATTAGTACTTTGAATACTGTACACAGGAATGACTTGTTCCTTTTATTAGGACAATATTTTGTGACCAAGATAGTTTATACTAGCCCTGCCCTACACTCTACTCAGTTCCAACTCCCTTTTAAAAGAAGTATCTTGGCCAGGTGCAGTGGCTCACGCCTATAATCCCAGCACTTTGGGAGGCCAAGGCAGGCGGATCACGAGGTCAGGAGATGGACACCATCCTGGCCAACATGGTGAAACTCCGTTTCTACTAAAACACAAAAAATTAGCCAGGTGTAGTGGCATGTACTTGTAGTCCCAGCTGCTCGGGAGGCTAAAGGAAGTAAATCGTTTGAACCTGGGAGGTAGAGGTTGCACTGAGTCAAGATCGCGCCATTGCACTCCAGCCTGGGCAACAAGAGTGAAACTCCATCTCAAAAAAAAAAAAAAAAAAAAAAATGAAGACGAAGGAGAAGAAATATCTCAAGCTTTCATAGAATGATGTACATCTATTATATAATCATTTATGATTGTCAATAAATGCATCCAAATCTACATGATGCTGGATATCCTCAAGAAAAACTTCAGCCATTATTGAAAGTCTTCACCTTGTGGTTTTTGTTAATAATGCCTGGACATCTTTACCTCACTTTCCTTTCCGCATCATAAAGCAACAGTGACAGTGTTGTGAGATACGTGGAGTAGAATATTCTATCTTTATGAAAGAAAAGCAAGCTCAATACCAAATCAAACATCTTTAAAGTATGACTACCTAGAAAATGTTATAAATGTGTAGTATGGTAGGATCTGGAAATGTAATATGAACAAAGCTTAAATAGTCTGCGCTTTAAGGAAACCTACCTTTTGGTGAAGCAGTAAGCTGGAATAAATCTAAATATTTATTGTACAATTACTACAAAAAATAAAAATGTTTAGAAAGAATATCACAGGAATTATTTGGTATATTTATGAAAATGAAATTTAAAAATTTTACTGAGGAATATAAAGAAATATGTCAATAAATGGGCATGTTTTTACCTGGATTTAGATATAAGTATTGGAAACTGGTCAATATTCCCAACATAGTATATAAATTTAATGTCATCACAACAAAAACATATATACATATGTGCATCCCTATATGTTTACATATGTGTGTTTATGTATATGTTTGTATATATCAATACCCAATGAAATATAGGAAGATGGCCAAGAAAATTCTACAAAAGGAGACAATTGAGGGGATTGAAGGAAATAGTTCTATGATATATTTTTATTTTTAAAATTTATTGTAATTAAAATCCTCTTAAGTAACTAATATGGTTTGGCTCTATGTCCCCACCCAAATCTTATCTTGTAGCTCTCACAATTCCCATGTGTTGTGGGAAGTGCCTGGTGAGAGATGATTGAAACGGGGGGCGGGTTTTTCCCATGCTCTTCTCATGGCAGTGAATGGGTCCCACAAGATCTGATGATTTTAAAAATGGGAGTTTCTCTGCACAAGCTCTTTTTTTTTGCCTGTCGCCATCCATGTAAGATGTGACCAGCTCCTCCTTGCCTTCTGTTATGATTGTGAGGTCTCCCCAGCCACATGGAACTGTGAGTCCAATTAAATCTCTTTCTTTTGTAAATTGCCCAGTCTGGAGTATATCTTTATCAGCAGCGTGACAAAAGATTAATACAGTAAATTGGTACCAGCGGAGTGGAATGCTGCTGAAAAGATAGCCGAAAATGTGGAAGCCACTTTGCAACTGGGTAACAGGAAGAAGTTGGAACAATTTGGAGGGCCCAGAAGAAGACAGGAAAATATGGGAAAATTTGGAACTTCCTACAGACTTGTTGAATGGCTTTGACAAAAATGCTCATAGTGATATGAACAATAAGGTCCATGCTGATGTGGTCTCAGATGGAGATGAGGAACTTGTTGGGAACTGGAACAAATGTGACTCTTGTTATGTTTTAGCAAAGAGACTGGCAACATTTTGCCCCTGCCCTAGAGATTTGTGGAACTTTAAACTTGAGAGATGATTTATGGTATCTGGCAGAATAAATTTTTAAGCAGCGAAGCATTCAAGAGGTGACTAGGGTGCTGTTAAAGGCATTTGGTTTTAAGGGAAACAGAGAATAAAAGTTTGGAAAATTTGCAGCCTGACAATGCAATAGAAATGAAAATCCCATTTTCTGAGGAGAAATTCAAGTTGGCTGACGAAATTTGCACATGTAATGAGGAGCCAAACGTTAATCCCCAAGACAATGAGGAAAACGTCTCCAGGGCATGTCAGAAGTCTTCACAGCAGCCCCTCCTATCACAGGCCCAGAGGCCTAAGAGGAAAAATTATTTTTGGGAGCCGGGCCCAGGGTCCTCATGCTGTGTGTAGCCTAGGGACTTGATGCCCTGTGTTTCAGCTGCTCCAGCTGTGGCTGAAATGGATCAACATAGTGCTTGGGCTGTGGTTCCAGAGGTTGCAAGCCTCCAGCTTTGGCAGTTTCCATGTGGTATTGAGCCTATGATACACAAAAGTCAAGAATTGAGGACTGGGAACCTCCACCTAGATTTCAGAAGGTGTATGGAAATGCCTGGATTTCAACAAGCAGAAGTTTGCTGTAGGGGCAGGGTCCTCATGGAGAAACTCTGCTAGGGCAATGCAGAAGAAAAATGTGGAGTGGGATCCCTCACACAGAGTTCCTACTGGGGCACTGCCTAGTGGAGTTGTGAGAAGGGGGTCACCATCCTATAGACCCCCAGAATGGTAGATCCTCCAATAGCTTGCACCATGTGTCTGAAAAAGCTGCAGGTATTCAACCCCAGTCCATGAAGGCAGCCAGTTACCCTCCAAAGCCACAGGGGTGGAGCTGCCCAGGAACCCACCTCTTGCATCAGTGTGACCTGGATGTGAGATATGGAGTCAAAGGAGATCATTTTTGAGCTTCAAGATTTGACTGCCCCACTGGATTCTGGACTTGCATGGGGCCTATAGCCCCTTTTTTGGGCCAACTTCTTCCATTTGGAATGGCTGTATGTATTCATTGCCTGTACCCTCATTGTATGTAGGATGTAACTAACTTGCCTTTGATTTTACAGACTCATGTGCAGAAGGGACTTGCCTAATCTTGGATGAGACTTTGGACTGTGAACTTTTGAATTAATGCTGAAATTATTTGAGACTTTGGGGGACTGTTGGGAAGGCATAGTTGGTTTTGAAATGTGATGACATGAGACTTGAGAGGGGCTGGAGTAGAATGATATAGTTTGGCTCGGTGTTGCCACCCAAATCTCATCTTATAGCTCTCATAATTGCCATGTGTTGTGGCAATTATGGGACCTGGCAGGGAGGGACCTGGTGAGAGACAACTGAATCATGGAGGCAAGTCTTTCCCATGCTGTTCTCATAAAAGTGAATGGGTCTCATGAGATCTGATGGTTTTAAAAAAGGGAATTTCTCCACACAAGCTCTTTTTTTTTTTTTTTTTTTTTTTTTTTTTGCCTGCTGTCATCCACATAAGATATGACTTACTCCTCCTTGCCTTCTGCTATGACTGTGAGGCCTCTCCAGCCACGTGGAACTGTGAGTCCAATTAAATCTCTTTTATAAATTGCTCAGTCTCATATACCTCTTTATCAGCAGTATGAAAATGAACTAATATAGTAACTTGTTTTATTTAAAAAAATAGAACATATAGTCAAAGGTTTTAATATAAAAGACTATTACCAGTTCTGTCTATGAGAAAACTTTGTAATTTGTTCCTTGACATAAAATCACCAATTTTTCGTATTTGTATGTATAAATATAAACAAATTATATGAACAAAATTAAAACATTGAGTTGTTTAAAATTTTAACTACATTACATTTATTTAAATAAAATAATAGTTATTTAATATTAAGAAACAGGCAAAATTGCAACGAGGGAGTATTCTTTGTTTCTCACTGTTTTGGTCAGTCTGGTCTCAAACTCCTGTCCTGAAGCAATCCGCCCACCTCAGGCTCCCAAAGTGCTCAGATTACAGGTGTGAGCCACCGCACCTGGCCTAGGGAGGGAGTATTATTTATCCCTTTAACAAAATTTATTCATAGTATATTTTTTCTTAATATATAAGACAAAAAAATAGCTTGAATTATTCCTACACAATATTTTTTTCACAAAGTAAAAGCATAAAACAGCAATGTTCACAGTAATTGACAAGCTGACTCCAAAGCTTTGTGAAAATATAAGATAACTACAATAGTCAAAATGACAGAAAAAGAACAAAAAGATATGACCTCACAACTGGATATCAAGGTTTACTATAAACCTCCAGTAATAAATATGGTAGTGACACAGGTATAAGGGTAGACACGCAGAGCAGTGGGAAAGAATAAAGTCCAGAAATTGACCCACACTTAGTCAAATAATTTTCCACAAATATGCCAAAGTAATTGAATGAAGGCTAGTCTTTTCAACAAACTGGGTATCTATATGTAAAAAAAAAGATTTTCTAAACTTACTTCACAAATCATTAATTATAAGTAGATCTTAAGCTTACATATAAGATCCAAAGAGAAAAATTACAATGGAAATTAGAAAACATTATAATTGCATAGTAATAAAAACACAATATGTTAAAATTTAACTACAGCAGAAAAAAATGTATAATTTCAGATACAGTTTTACATTATGAAATCAGGAAAAAAGGAGAAAATTAAGCCCAAGGTAATTAGAAAAAAGAAAATAATAAAAATAATGGAAATAAACAATAAACGAATAGAAAACAATAGTGAAAATCAACAAATCCCAAATCAGTCTATTGAAGAGATTAATACAAAAGATAAAATAGATTAAAATAAAATAAAAATTAGGGATTTCTGGGCAAGATGGCCAAATAGGAACAGCTCCAGTCTGCAGCTCCCCGCGAGACCAATGCAGAAGATGGTGATTTCTGCGTTTTCAACTGAGTACCCAGTTAATTTCATTGGGACTGGTTAGAGAGTGGGTGCTGCCCATGGAGAGTGAGCAAAAGCAGAGTGGGGCATTGCCTCACCTGAGAAGCACAAGGGGTCAGAGAACTCCCTCCCCTAGTCAAGGGAAGCTGTGAGGCATAGTGCCATGAGGGATGGAACTATCCAGCCCAGATACTACTCTTTTCCCATGGTCTTCCCAACTCACAGACCAGGAGGTTCCCTTGGGTGGATCACAACTTCTCACCACCAAGGGAACAAGACTGGATGGAGAATGAGTTTGACAAATTGACAGAAGTGAGCTTCAGAAGGTGGGTAGTAACAAACTTATCTGAGTTAAAGGAGCATGTTCTATCCCAACGCAAGGAACCTAAGAGCAATGATAAAAGGTTAGAGGAATAGTTAACCAGAATAACCAGTTTAGAGAAGAACATAAATGACCTAATGGAGCTGAAAAACACAGTGTGAGAACTTCGTGAGGCATACACAAGTATCAATAGCTGAATCGATCAAGTGGAAGAAAGGATATCAGAGACTGAAAATCAACTTAATGAAATAAAGCCTGAAGACAAGAATAAGGAAAAAAGAATGAAACGGAATGAACAATCCTACCATGAAATATGGGACAAGGTGAAAAGACTGAACATACGTTTGATTGGTGTACCTGAAAGTGACTGGGAATATGGAACCAAGGTGGAAAACACATTTCAGGATATTATCCAGGAGAACTTCCCCAACCTAGCAAGACAGACCAACATTCAAATTCAGAAAATACAGAGAACACCACAAAGATATTCCTTGAGAAGAGGAACCCCAAGAACATAATTATCAGATTCACCAAGGTTGAAATTAAGAAAAAAATGTTAAGGGCAGTCAGAGAGAAAGAATAGGCTACCTACAAAGGGAAGCCCATCACACTAACAGTAGATCTCTCTGTAGAAACGCTACAAGCTGGAAGAGAGTGGGGGCCAATATTTAACATTCTTAAAGAAAAAAATTTTCAACCCAGAATTTCATATCCAGCCAAACTAAGCTTTATAAGCAAAGGAGAAGTAAAATCCTTTACAGACAAGGAAATGCTGAGGGAATTTGTCACCACCAGGCTTCCCTTACAAGAGCTCCTGAAGGAAGCACTAAACATAGAAAGGAAAAACTGGTACAAGCCACTACAAAAACAAATCAAAATGTAAAAACCATAAACACTATGAAGAAACTGCATTAACTAATGGGCAAAATAATCAGCTAGCATCATAATGACAGGATCAAATTCACATATAACAGTATAACCTTAGATATAAATGGACTAAATGCCCCAATTAAAAGACACAGACTGGCAAATTGGATAAAGAGTCAAAACCCATTGGTGCTGTATTCAGGAGGCCCATCTCAAAGGCACACATAGGCTCAAAATAAAGGGATGGAGGGAGAATTACCAAGCAAATGGAAAGGGAAAAAAAAAAAAAAGCAGAGGTTGCAATCCTAGTCTCCAACAAAACAGACTTGAAACCAACAAAGATCAAAAGAGACAAAGAAGGCCATTACATAATGGTAAAAGGATCAATTCAACAAGAAGAGCTAACTATCCTAAATATATATGCACCCAATACAGGAGCACCCAGATTCAGAAAGCAAGTTCTTAGAAACCTACAAAGAGACTTAAACTCCCATACAATAATAGTGGGAGAGTTTAACATCCCACTGTCAAAATTAGACAGATCAATGAGATAGAAAATTAACAAGGATATTTAGGACTTGAACTCAGTTCTGGACCAAGAGAACCTAACAGACATCTACAGAACTCTCCAAGCCAAATCAACAGTATATACATTCTTTCAGCACCATATCACGCTTATTCTAAAACTGACCACATAATTGGAAGTAAAACACTCCTCAGCAAGTATAAAAGAACGGAAATTATAACAAACAGTCTTTTAGACCACAGTGCAATCTAATTAGAATGTAGGATTAAGAAACTCACTAAAAACCTCACAACTACATGGAAACTGAACAACCTGCTTCTGAATGACTACTGGGTAAGTAATGAAATGAAGGCAGAAATAAATATTTATTATTTGAAACAAATGAGAACAAAGTTACAACATATCAGAATCTGTGGGACACAGCTAAAGCAGTGTTTAGGGGGAAATTTATAGCAGTAAATGACCACATCAGATAATAGGATAGATCTAAAATTGACATCCTAACAACAATTAAAAGAACTAGAGAAGAAAGAGCAAACAAATTCAAAAGTTAGCAGAGGACAAGAAATAACTAAGATTGGAGCAGAACTGAAGGAGGTAGAGACATGAAAAACTCTTCAAAAATTAATGAATTCAGAAGTTTTTTTTTTTTTTTGAAAAGATTAACAAAATAGATAGACTGCTAGCCAGACTAACAAAGAAGAAAAGAGAGAAGAATGAAATAGATTCAATAAAAATGATAAAGGGGAGATCACCACTGATCCCACAGAAATACTAACTACCATCAGAGAATACTATAAACACCTCGACGCAAAAAAACTAGAAAATCTAGAAGAAATGGGTAAATTCCTAGACATATACACCCTCCCAAGACTAAACCAGGAGGAAATTGAATCCCTGAATAGACCAACAACATGTTCTGAAATTGAGACAGTAATTAATAGCCTACCAACACCCCCCCCAAAAAAAAGAACAGGACAAGACGAATTCACAGCTGAATTCTACCAGAGGTACAAAGAGGATTTGGTACTATTCCTTCTGAAATGATTCTGAACAATAGAAAAAGAGGGACTCCTCCCTAACTCATTTTATGAGTCCAGCATCATGCTGACACCAAAACCGGGCAGAGACACAACAACAACAACAACAAAATTTCAGGCCAATAACCCTGATGAACATCGATGCAAAAATCCTCAACAAAATACTCGCAAACCAAATCCAGCAACACATCAAAAAGCTTATCCACCACGATCAAGTTGGCTTCATCCCTGGGATGCAAGTCTGATTCAACATACACAAATCAATAAAAATCATCCATCACATAAACAGAACCAATGACAGAAACCACGTGATTATCTCAATAGATGCAGAAAAGGCCTTAGAAAAAATTCAACACCTCTTCATGCTAAAAACACTCAATAAACTAGGTATTGATGGAACATGTCTCAATAAGAGTTATTTGAGACAAACCAACAGTCCATATCATACTGACTTGGTAAAAGCTGGAAGCATTCCCTTTGAAAACTGGCATAAGACAAGGATGCCCTCTCTCACCACTCCGATTCAACATAGTATTGGAAGTTCTGGCCAGGGAAATCAGGCAAGATCAAGAAATTAATGATATTCAAATAGGAAGAGAGGAAGTTGAGTTATCCCTGTTTGCAGATGACATGATTGCATATTTAGAAAATACCATCATCTCAGACCAAAAACTCCTTAAGCTGATAAGCAACTTCAGCAAAGTCTCAGGATACAAAATCATTGTGCAAAAATCACAAGCATTCCTATACACCAATAAGAGACAAAAAGAGAGTCAAATCATGAGCAAATTCCCATTCACAATGGCTACAAAGAGAAAACAACTTACAAGGGATGTGAAGGACCTCTTCAAGGAGAACTACAAACCACTGCTCGAGGAAATAAGAGAGGACACAAACAAATGGAAAAACATTCCATGCTCATGGATAAGAAGAATCAGTATCATGAAAATGGCCATACTGCTGGAAGTAATTTATAGATTCAATGCTATCCCCATCAAGCTACCACTGACTTTCTTCACAGAATTAGAAAAAACTACTTTAAATTTCATATGGAGACAGAAAAGAGCCCGTATAGCCAAGACAATCCTAAGCAAAAAGAAGAAAGCTGGATGCATCATGCTACCTGACTTGAAACTATACTACAAGGCTACAGTAATCAAAACAGCTTGGCACTGCTACCAAAACAGATATATAGACCAAGGGAACAGAATAGAGGCCTCAGAAATAATACCACACATCTAAAACCCCCTGATCTTTGGCAAACCTGAAAAAAACAAGTGGGAGAAAGGATTCCCTATTTAATAAATGGTGTTAAGAAAACCACCTAGCCATATGCAGAAAACTGAAACTGGACCCCTTCCTTATACCTTATACAAAAATTAACTCAAGATGAATTAAAGACTTAAACATAAGACCTAAAACCATACAAACCCTAGAAGACAACCTTAGGCAATATCATTCAGAACATAGGCATACACAAAGACTTCATGACTAAAAGCAATTGCTTTTATTCCATTACTGGATATATACCCAAAGATTATAAATCATGCTACTATAAAGACACATGAACACATATGTTTATTGTGGCACTATTCACAATAGCAAAGGCTTGGAACCAACCCAAATGTCCATCAGTGATAGACTGGATTAAGAAAACGTGGCACATATACACCATGGAATACTATGCAACCATAAAAAAGAATGCGTTCATGTCCTTTGTAGGGGCATGGATGAAGCTGGAAACCATCATTCTCAGCAAACTATCACAAAGACAGAAAATCAAACACTGCATGTTCTCACTCATATTTAGGAATTGAACAATGAGAACACTTGGACACAGGGCGGGGAACATCACACACTGGGGCCTGTTGGGGGCTGGGGGAGGAATAGCATTAGAATAAATATCTAATGTAAATGATGAGTTGATGGGTGCAGCAGACCAACATGGCGCATGTATACGTATGTATCAAACCTGCATGATGTGCACATGTACCCAAGAACCTAAAATATAGTAAACACACACACACACACACACACACACACACACACACACACAAAAAGAAACTTAAAACCAATGATAAATTTTTGAAATGAAAATATCCCAACACTTACAGTTCTTTAAGTGTTTTCAGTGGGAAAGAAGTGTTGGAAGATGGCTTTATTTATTTATTTGTTTGTTTTTAAAAGTGAAAGTAAGTTTATTAAGAAAGTAGAGGAATAAAGAAGGGCTACTCCATAGGTAGAGCACCCCTGAGGGCCCTTGGTTGCCCATTCTTATGGTTGTTTCTTGATTATATGCTAAGAGGGGGTGGATTATTCATGCCTCCCCTTTTCAGACCATATACGGTAACTTCCTGACATTGCCATGGTGTTTGTAAACTGTCATGGCACAGGTAGTACTATAGTAGTGGGGATGACCAAATGTCACTCTCATCACCATCTACGTTTCAGTGGGTTTTAGCTGGTTGCTTCTTCTTCTTCTTCCTTTTTTTTTTTTTTTTTTTTTTTTTTTTCCGTTATAGTTTAAGTTCTCAGATACAGGTACAGAATGTGCAGGTTTGTTACATAGGTATACAGGTGCCATGGTGGTTTGCTACACCTATCAACCCGTCATCTCTAGTAGGTATTTCTCCTAATGCCATCCCTCCCCTTGCCCCCATCCCCTGAGAGTCCCTGGTGTGTTATATATCCCTTCTCTGTGCTCATATGTTCTCATTGTTCAACTCCCACTTATGAGTGAGAACATGCAGTGTTTGGATTTCTGTTCCTGTGTTAGTTTGCTGAGAATGATGTTTTCCACCTTCAGCCATGTCCCTGCAAAGCACATGAACTCATTTTTTTTATGGTGGCATAGTATTCCATGGTGTATATGGGCAACATTTTCTTTATCAAGTCTAACATCGATGGGCATTTGGGTTGGTTCCAAGCCTTTGCTATTGTGAATGGTGCTGCAATAAACATACATGTGCATGTGTCTTTATAGTAGAATGATTTATAATCCTTTGGGTATATGCCCAGTAATGGGATTGCTGGATCAAATGGTATTTCTAGCTCTAGATCCTTGAGGAATCGCCATACTGTCTTCCACAATGGTTGAACTAATTTACACTCCCACCAACAGCGTAAAAGCATTTCTATTTCTCCTCATCCTCTCCAGCATCTGTTGTTTCCTGACTTTTTAATGATTGCCATTCTAACCGGCGTTAGATGGTATCTCATTGTGGTTTTGACTTGCATTTCTCTGATGACTAGTGATGATTAGCTTTTTTTCGTGTGTCTGTTGTCTGTATAGATGTCTTCTTTTGAGAAGTGTCTGTTCATATCCTTTGCCCACTTTTTGATGCGGTTGTTTGTTTTTTTCTTGTAAATTTGTTTGAGTTCTTTATAGATTCTGGATATTAGCCCTTTTTTAAATGGGTAGATTGTAAAAATTTTCTCCCATTCTGTAGGTTGCCTGTTCACTCTGATGGTAGTTTCTTTTGCTGTGTAGAAGCACTTTAGTTTAATTAGATCCCATTTGTCAATTTTGGCTTTTGTTGCCATTGCTTTTGGTGTTTTAGTGATGACATCCTTGCCCATGCCTATGTCCTGAATGGTATTGCCTAGGTTTTCTTCTAAGGTTTTTATGGTTTTAGGTGTAACATTTAAGTCTTTAATCCATCTTGAGTTAATTTTTGTATTAGGTGTAAGGAAGGGATCCAGTTTCAGCTTTCTACATATGGCTAGCCAGTTTTCCCAGCACCATTTATTAAATATGGAATCCTTCCCCATTTCTTGTTTTTGTCAGGTTTTTCAAAGGTCAGATGGTTGTAGATATGTGTTATTATTTCTGAGGGTTCTGTTCTGTTCCATTGGTCTATATCTCTGTTTTGGTATGAGTACCATGCTGTTTTGGTTACTGCAGCCTTGCAGTATAGTTTGAAGTCAGGTAGCATGATGCCTCCAGCTTTGTTCTTTTATCTTAGGATTGTCTTGGTAATGTGGGCTCTTTTTTTGTTTCATATGAACTTTAAAGTAGTTTTTTTCCAATTCTGTGAAGAAAGTCATTGGTAGCTTAATGGGGATGGCACTGATTTTATAAATTATCTTGGGCAATATGGCCATTTTCACAATATTGATTCTTCCTATCCATGAGCATGGAATGTTCTTCCATTTGTTTGTGTCCTCTTTTGTTGAGCAGTGGTTTGCAGTTCTCCTGGAAGAAGTCCTTCACATCCCTTGTAAGTTGGATTCCTAGGTATTTTATTCTCTTTGAAGAAATTGTGAATGGGAGTTCACTCATGATTTAGCTTTCTGTTTGTCTGTTATTGGTGTATAGGAATGCTTGTGAGTTTTACTATTGATTTTGTATCCTGAGACTTTGCTGAAGTTGCTTATCAGCTTAAGGAGATTTTGGGCTGAGATGACAGGGTTTTCTAAATTTACAATCATATCATCTGCAAACAGGGACAATTTGACTTCCTAATTTCCTATTTGTTTACCCTTTATTTATTTATCTTGCCTGATTGCCCTGGACAGAACTTCCAACACTATGTTGAATAGGAGTGCTGAGAGACGGCATCCTTGTCTTGTGCCAGTTTTCAAAGGAAAGCTTCTAGTTCTTTCCCATTCAGTACGATATTGGCTGTGGGTTTGTCATAAATAGCTCTTACTATTTTGATATACATTCCATCAAAACCTAGTTTTTTGAGAGCTTTTAGCATGAAGGGCTGTTGAATATTGTTGAAGACCTTTTCTGTATCTATTGAGATAATCATGTGTTTTTTGTCATTGGTTCTGTTTTTGTGATGGATTACGTTTACTGATTTGTGTATGTGGAACCAGCCTTGGATCCCAGGGATGAAGCCAACTTGATCATGGTGGATAAGCTTTTTGATGTGCTGCTGGATTTGGTTTGCCAGTATTTTATTGAGGATTTTCTCATCGATGTTCATCAGGGATATTGGTCTAAAATTATCTTTTTTTGTTGTGTCTCTGCCATGTTTTGTTATCAGGATGATGTTGGCCTCATAAAATGAGTTAGTGAGGAGTCCCTCTTTTTCTATTGATTGGAATAGTTTCAGAAAGAATGGTTCCAGCTCCTTTTTGTACCTCTGGTAGAATTTGGCTGTGAAGCCATCTGGTCCTTGACTTTTTTTGATTGGTAGGCTAGTAATTATTACCTCAATTTCAGAGCCTTTTATTGATCTATTCAGAGATTCAACTTCTTCCTGGTTTAGTCTGGGGAGGGTATATGTTTCCAGGAATTTGTCCATTTCTTCTAGATTTTCTAGTTTATTTGTGTAGAGGTCTTTATAGTATTCTCTGATAGTAGTATGTATTTTTGTGGGATCAGTGGTGATATCCTCTTTATCATTTTTTATTACATCCATTTGAATCTTCTGCCTTTTCTTCTTTATTAGTCTTGCTAGTGGTCTATCAACTTTGTTGATCTTTTCAAAAAAACAGCTCCCAGATTCATTGATTTTTTGAAAGGCTTCTTCTTTCTCTATTTCTTTCAGTTCTGCTCTGATCTTAGTTATTTCTTGCCTTCTGCTAACTTTTGAATTTGTTTGCTCTTGCTTCTCTAGTTCTTTTAATTGTGATGTTATGGTGTCGATTTTAGATCTTTCCATCTTTCTCTTGTGGGCATTTAGTGTTATAAATTTCCCTCTACAAGCTTCTTTAAATGTGTCCCAGAGATTCTGGTATGTTGTGTCTTTGTTCTCTTTGGTTTCAAAGAACATCCTTATTTCTACTTTCATTTTGTTATTTACCCAGTAGTCATTCAGGAGCAAGTTTTTCAGTTTCCATATAGTTGTGCAGTTTTGAGTGAGTTTCTTAATCCTGAGTTCTAATTTTATTGCACTGTGGTCTGAGAGACAGTTTGTGATTTCTATTCTTTTACATTTACTGAGGAGTGCTTTACTAAGAATTTTCAAACTAGAATTTCATATCCAGCCAAACTAAACTTCATAAGAGAAAGAGAAATAAAATCCTTTACAGACAAGCAAATGCTGAGAGATTTTGTCACCACGAGGCCTGCCTTAGAAGAGCTCCTGAAGGAAGCTCTAAACATGGAAAGAAACAACCGGTATCAGCCACTGCAAAAACAGGCCAAATTGTAAAGACCATCAATGCTAGGAAGAAACTGCATCAATTAATGGGCAAAATAACCAGCAATCATCTTAATGACAGGATCAAATTCACACATAACAATATTAACCTTAAATGTAAATGGACTAAATGCCCCAATTAAAAGACACAGATTGGCAAATTGGATACAGAATCAAGACTCAGCAGTGTGCTGTATTCAGGAGACCCATCTCACCTGCAAAGACTCACATAGTCTCAAAATAAAGGGATAGAGGAAGATCCATCAAGTAAATGGAAAGCAAAAAAAAAAAAAAAAGCAGTGGTTGCTATCCTAGTCTCTGATAAAACAGACTTTACACCAACAAATATCAAAAGAAACAAACAAGGCCATTATGTAATGGAAAAGGGGTCAATTCAACAAGAAGAGCTAACTATCCTAAATATATATACACCCAATACAGGAGCACCCAAATTCAGAAAGCAAGGTCTTAGAGATCTACAAAGAGGCTTAGACTACCACACAATAATAATGGGAGAATTTAACACCCCACTGTCAATATTAGACAGATCAACGAGACAGAAAGTTAACAAGGATATCCAGGACCTGAACTCAGCTGTGCAACACACAGACCTAATAGACATTTACAGAACTCTCCACCCTAAATCAACAGAATATACATTTTTCTCAGTACCACATAGTACTTATTCTAAAATTGACTACATAATTGGTTTTAAGTTTCTTCAAAGCATGTTTCCCCTACTGTTTCTGCTTGAATTTGAATATGCCAGAATTCCTTAGAGAATTATATAGTTAGGGGAATCTATCAGTGTTCTAAACTTAAAAACAAAAGATAAATATATAATATTTGCTGGCCATATATCCACATATATGTATATATTTCACCTTAGCTGTGATTATTATTATTTCTTTGCCTTAATAACATACATTCATATAACATCAATTAATTAGAAATCTTTTTTCCCCATAGGTACTGGATATTTAATCTTTATAAGCTTAGTTTTCTCCCAAGAATAAAAATAGTGTCTACTGTGTTTGGTCTTTGTGAAGATTAAATCAATAATGCATCTGACAAGCTTTGTACAGTTCTTGAGTTATATTAAACATTTAATGCTCATTTCCTATAAAAAATAAAAATGAAAAAGAGTATGTGTTTGAGACAATGAAATCTTATTGTACATTTCCTTAAGTTAAGAAAAAAAGTGGCATATGATTAAGCAAAAGACAAAAACACAAGAGTTAAAGTATTTAATTAATATTAAATGATCTTTTATATTTTCTATCTTTTATGTGATTAATTTTCTGCTTTTATTTTTTTTTGATACGGAGCTTGGCGTCCAGGTTGGAATACAACGGCGTGATGTCGGCTCACCACAACTTCTGCCTCCTGGATTCAAGCCATTCTCCTGACTCAGCCTCCTGAGCTGAGTCAGCTGGGATTACAGGCATGCACCAACACGCCCCGCTAATTTTTTGTATTTTTAATAGAGACAGGGTTTCTCCATGTTGGTCAGGCTGGTCTGGAACTCCTGACCTCAGGTGATCCGCCCACCTCGGCCTCCCAACGTGCTGGGATTAGAGGTGTGAGCCACCAGGCCTAGCACTATATATGTATTTGTACATTTATTTTATCAAACTTAAGAGAAAGTAAAAAACACAAATCTAAGCTTAAAGTTAGGTTACTATGAAAAGCATAATTTGAGCCATCTTAGACCATGTTGTAGTATCATAATGGTTTGAATATTTATAAGTTAGGAAAATGTGTGATCCTCTCTTTTACACATGATCTTAGCCAAGAGGGCATGAAATGATAATTATATACTTTAAAGAGCTCTCGAAAAAAAACTTTAAGACAATTGCAAGATATTCTTTTCAAATACATCCTTGAATATTTATAAAAATCTTTAGTCTGCAAGAGCAAGCTCCAGAAAATAAGTAGAAGCTTTTGTGGGAAATGTTAACATAGCTAGAATTAAGAGACATCAAAATTGCAGGCATACTCTACTTTTAATACATTCATCATTTTTCTTATTGCTTGAAGCTGCATTACATGCGCGTTTTAATTTCACTGTGAATGGAATCTTTGCATAGTCTTGACAACAGAGAGACAGTCTAGGCTGTCAAGAAAAAAAAAAAAAAACACAAAAGCTGTTGCTGAGTGTGCAGCAAGCTGTCGTGAGTTTTACATGAAGAGGTCAGAATTTTCTTGGAGAGTCACTTTCCAAGTATGGCATGCTTACAATAATTAGTATCCTGACTACTCAGAAGATGGTTGTAGACACAGCTGTTGTTTAAGGTAGCAGGCACATCAATGACAAGGCACTAGGTATTGATTTGTGCAGTGACATACTTCTAACTATGTCATCTGAGTGAAAGAAGCCCCAAATTAACCAATAATAAAGTGTTAGAAGTTGTAGTAGCTGCTCTCCTGGGACTTGTTCTAGAAGAGTATAGAAGCCTTTTCTTCACCTAGGTCATCAATCCTGCTAAAGGACTCACATTGACATTAAGTTGACCAATAGGACAACGTAAAGCTTAAAGTAATGCTGTATCCCATATAAGTATATGTGTGTCCATGCCATTTTTATATTTATTTTATCTGTGTACTTACATAACAGTGTATGTATATCCATGTAAAACATAGATATATACCATAATAATATGACTAATTTTTAAGTAACGGCAATAATATATAAAACTGTAAGGTATTATATAACATCTTTGATAACACTATTTGTAAAACTAATTTCAAAAGGAAAAACCAGGAATTACTATATTTTCACCGAATTAGAAATGGATAAACTTACCAGCAAGATTTGTTTTTGCTATTAATTGTTTTAGTTTCTGATTGGACCATATATTCTATTTTAATATGAGTCTTAGCTCATATTACATAGTTTGTAAGGAGCTACATAGTGTGTTAAGGAGATCACAAATATGCCTGGATTAGATTATGCTAATATCAGCTACCCATATTTAATGGACAGTCAACAAAAAAATTATAATTGCATTTGTTTTTGTCTGAAGTATCCCTTGACCATGTTAATATTAAAAATGATTTGCAAATGTTTGCATATTGCATGTTTATATTTGATATAAACTTTCAGAAGACAATTTTTCCTGCCTTGGTCTGAATTTTTTTGACCCTTTTGAGATTCCTCATTAGATAGCATGGGTCCACTCTTTTAGCTTCTATGTAGCCAAAATTTAGGGTCACATCTTAACATTTGGCTCATCCCCTTATCTCACTGATATCAGGTTTTTCTATAATGGACTTGATAAAAGCAAAAGCAACTTTAAAAAACAGCTCTCACTTTTTAAAGACTAGATTCTAATGTTAACAGAAATGACATAAGTATCAGGAAACATAGGGTTCTGTCTTGCGGTAGGCTTCGTAGCTTACATCAGAATCTCAACAAAAGCCTTTGATTTTCTATGGCCTGATGTATGGCCCTGTTTGCTATTAAGGAGGAGAAATCCATCAGGTATGTTGGCTCATGCTTGTAGTCCTGGCTTTGAGAGCCTCAGTTGGGAGGATCATTTGAGGCTAGGAGTTCAAGGCTAGTCTGGGCAACATAGAACTACCCTCATGTCTACAATAAAAGATTAAAAATTAATTATGTGTAGTGGCATGCACCTATAGTCCCAGCCACTTGGGAGGCTGAGACAGAAGGATCACTTGAGTCCAGGAGGTCAAGGCTGCTGTGACAACCTGGGTAACCGAAGAAGAATAAGAGGAAGTAAATGCTACCACTTTCTTTGATTAAGTTATTCATAGTTTCTAGGGACATATATAGTCATTACTGAATGCCCCTGGCTGTTGCTCAGTACAAGCAGACTTACTTTCTTCACTGAACCTTTTCAGGCAAGAAGAGAATGAGGAAGTCAAGTCTTAACTGGATTATAGGCTATGGGAAACATCTGGTCACTGGTTAGTAACTTTTTAGGTTTGATTACTTTTGCAGCAAACATAGCGGTTGAGATTGAATGTTGATCTAACAGTTGTCCCCTATCAGTGAAACTTGTTTTTTCAGGGATGAGTCTTCTTCAGTTGTCTTTTTAGATCGCTAACTGCCATCCTCTCCCCTACTCTGTACTCTAAGAGTCTAGCTTCTGCAAATTCCTCACTTGGGCTTTCTTGCTCTCCAGACCCTCTGAGTTTGGCCAATGTAAGGCAGAAACAGGAAAGTAGAAGGTAGGAGTAGAGAAAGTTCAGGGCATTGTTTCATTTTTCTCTCATTCTCTTGCTATTTCAGACAATGGCTACCCCCTGTGATAGACACAGTCCTGTCTGGAACTCCAATTTTATGGTTCTATTTTTATTTCAGTTCCATTGACATCATTCCCTCATCTACATTTTCAAACATGGTGTGGTAAATGGCTGCATGTTGTAGCTCTCTCTTAAGACAAAAGCTTTTGGAACCTTGAGCTGCCATGCAAGAAGACAGGCTACCCCCAAACACCCCATACCATGCTTGAGGGATCATGTGATGAAACCACATAAAGGTGGGTGCTGGCAGAGGAGCCCTAGCTATTTGTGTCTTCCCAAGCAGGTGCCAGATGTGTGAGTGAAGAAGCCTTTGAGAAGACCCAAGCCACAGTCATCACTAGACTACAACCTCCTCAGAGTCTCCAGCCAGAGTCATCCAGCTGAACTACTCTTGAATTCCTCACCCAGAGAAATCCAGATAGGTAGTAAATGGTTGCTTTTGTTTTAAGGTACATTGCTGTTGAATAATTTGTTACACAGCCATAGTAATTGGAACATGAACCAATTACTACAAGGGAAATGGAAGAATAATATGAGATTTCTCAGTTACTCTACCACCCATATTAAAACCTCCTAAAATGCTTATTAAAACACATTTCTTGATTCCACCTCAGATCTAAGGAATCAGCATTTTTTTGGCCTGAAGCTTCTGAAATAAATGCTCTCTCTCAGATAATTTTTATGCACTATGTTTGACAACTTTTGCTCCCAACTCTCTTAATTTCTTAAATTATATTTATTATTGTTCAAAAACAAATCCCCTGTTTTTAATTGGGGGAGATAAGGGAATTGATTGGAAAGTACAACACAGTAAGAGAAAAACTACCAAAATACATAGAGAGTCAAAATATAGACATTATATCTAATTTTTGTTTAGAGTGTACACGAAAGATTTTGTCCACCAAATATTTCAGAATCAGAACTCACACTATCCTTTATATTCTTAGAATTTGTACAGATCTTAAAAGAATATTTACTTCCATATTCTTATAAATAAAGAAAAAGAATTCTGAGAGGTTAAACAACTCGCTCAAGTTTGTGAAATGTTTTGCTCTTATGAGTAAGTTATAAAAAGTTTAACTTAGTACTAAAAAAATACTCATTTCAGGCCGGTGGCTCATGTCTGTAATCCCAGCAGTTTGGGAGGCCGAGGCGGGTGGATCACTTGAGGCCAGGAGTTTGAGACCTGCCTGGCCAACATGGTGAAACCCTGTCTCTACTAAAAATACAAAAAAAGTATCCGGGCGTTTTGGCAGATGCCTGTAATCACAGCTAGTAGAAGGCTGAGGCCGGGAGAATCGCTTGAACCTGGGAAGCGGAGGTTGCGGTGAGCTGAGATCACACCACTGCACTCCATTCTGGGCAACAAGAGTGACACTCCATCTCAAAAAAACAAGCAAACAAACCAAAAACCAAAACCAAAATCAAACTCAATTCAAATATTGTTTATTTCTCTAAGACAAAACAATGAATGATGTATCAATAACCTCTTATTCTTACCATAGTGTAGTATAAGATGAGGGGAAAATTAGTGTTGAGTATACGTGAACGTACATGTTGTAAACTGCAGTTTGCAACTTTTATGAGCTCCCAAGAAAAGATATGTCTTTAATATGTATTTCCAGCTTTTTCTTTCATTTAGAAATTTCTTTCTTCTTCATTTTCCTTCCTCCCTCCTTTCTTTCTTTCCTCTCCTTCCTTCTTTCTTTTGGTATCTCTGTCCTCCCTCAAGAAGTTCACTTTCTTTTTAGAAAACAAATATAAATGGTTAAAATTTAACTTGATTAAACTTAAATTTTGTTATTTAAATGAAGGCATGTAAAAAACACAACAGGGAAAAGGAAAGAAAAACAAACAAACAAATAAACAAAAAAATGAAAATCTTCTGGAGAAGTTAGGGACAGAGGAATTCACTGTTGAGCTAAGATTTGGGGATGAGTTTTCCAATCGGAGGTTTTGAAAGAAAGAGATCTAAACAGGCAACAGCATCAGCATGTGAAAGGGCAGACCATATGGGGAATCGCCGTTAGTTTACTAAAGCATAAGGAATCAAATTAATGTAGCAGAAATGTGAAATGATTAAAATAAGATATTACAAAATGAATATTTTCAGTCAGGCATTGTAATTATTTTACAATTTATGATAAATCATTGACCTTACCTAACCACTCAATTATTAGTTAAATTATGGTTGACAAAAAATGAGAATTATTCAAAGTGAGAAAATAGGAGAATGGCAACAGCTAATAAGGTATAAGTATATGTAGGGTAAAGGTTAAAAGATTTCACAAAATATTTGGAAGATTAAATACAAAATAATGCAAATAACCTTTTCTCGAATCTTTGTTGCAATGGGGTTGTTAAAGTAACTTTGAAATTTAGTCATTTTATGACTAACAAACTCAAAAATTAAACTTTTCTTTATCAACATTGAATATAATTTTCTTCATTAATTTTTGTACTACCTTCATCAATATAAAAACGTATAACTTGCTTAATGTATGAATAAGTAGGAAAAATAAATAGCAAAAGTGTATTAATGCAAAACTTAAAATAACAGAAAAATAACTATTTAAAAATGTAAAACATTAAAAAATTCTAAGATCTATAAAATGTATCTATGTGAATAATTACAGATATGTTAATTTTTGATCATTTTGCTTCCTAATGATCTACTTAAAAGTGGGAAAAGTGTAAAACTTAGCTATTTATAGTGAAGCAAAGCCAGTATAATTGGAAGAAAACAAATTGAAAGCATAAACTAAAGAACAAAATACTAAGATCATCGAAAATCGAAAAAAGTTTCTGAATTCGCAAAATTATCAAAATACATGGAAATTTTAAATGAACAAATATGCTTAAAGCTACATGAAAAAAAGGGATTAAAACAATGTGTGCCATACAAATGTTACCAATATGTGGAAACATCATACGGGACATAATTATGCTCAGTAACTTTATTGTTTGAATTAATATTCTTTCATTTCAACTGATATTACTTACACAATTTTAACAAGTTCAGGCTATTCACATGGACTGTGGGCTGTGCGAATAGAGCCTGAAAAGCTAAGGGTTTATGATTTTTTCCTGTGGGCATGAGGATGTATTGAAGGTATTTGGATAAGAGGGTTCTATATTTAGATATATTTGGCAGAACACTTGAGTGGCAGGGTGGAGATGAGACTAGAAACAGCAACTCTAGAAATAGGGAAAATGTTTGGAAAATTATTGCAATAATCCAGCAGACAGATGTGGCCTCAGCAGAGGGCTCTGCCATGGCCTCTGTTGGCAGAGCAGAACCAGTAGAGTTAGGGAAGAAGATACTGATAGAGAAATAGTAAAATGACAGAATTGTGTTGTACCAGGTTTGTGCTTAATAAATTCAAGTTAAATTGAATTGAAGATTTTATAGATGGCTCTATCTCTGTCTCTAGCTCTCTCTCTTCACACATACGTATATACACACTCATATTATTACTCTGTTTTGGCTACAATCTGCTATGAAGTAGAATAATCAGTTTAGAAAAATGATTCAATTCAGTATATCTTGCAGCCTGGCAAAAACTGAACTTGCAGCTGTGCAGAAAGATCATAGACTTGAAGTTAGTCAAATCTAAATTTCAACCTTGACTCTATCATGAGTGGATACTGTGAGTTGATACTAGGAGTGTGTAATGATGCAACTTAACTTTCTGGGTCTCAAGCTCCTTATATCAAGAGTGCTATTGCTACCTACCTTGCCACAGGGTTGTGATTAAACCACAGGAATTAGTATGTTTAAAGAGCTTAACTCATTCCTCAGTTAATGCTAATTCTTTGCATTTCTAACTATGATGTTCTAAATGGTATATTACAAATGTTCAATCATGCACTACTACATGAATTTAAGATAAAATCAATGTTCTTATTTTTGTTGAATACATTAAAGACTTCAGGCCCCAGTGCGGTGGCTCCCGCCTGTAATCCCAGCACTTTGGGAGGCTGAGGCAGGCAGATCACGAGGTAAGGAGATCAACATCATACTGACTAACATGGTGAAACCCTGTTTCTACTAAAAATACAAAAATTATCTGGGTGTGGTGGCACGTGCCTGTAATCCCCGCTACTTGGGAGGTTGAGGCACAAGAATCGCTTGAATCCAAGAGGTGGAGGTTGCAGTGAGCAGAGACTGCGCCATTGCACTCCAGTTTAGTGACAGAGTGAGACTCCATTTCAAAAAAAAAAAAAGAAAAGAAAAAGACTTCAGTCAGATTTTTTCTTTTTGTTTTAAAAGTCGTTTTTTACAAAGCTTTTACAAACCTCCATCCCTGAATTTTGCTGCCCTCATTTGCTTACTTTCATATGGCTAATATCATTTGTGATATTTTTTAAAACTTCAGATATAGTTTTAAGACATACAGAGAGAAGAACAGGTACAAATTGACCCTCAGGGAAAAAAAAATACAAAATTAAAATGCAATCCTGTTCACACCTGTAATTCCAGCACTTTGGGAGGCTGAGTCATGAGGATCACTTGAGCCCAGGTGTCCACGGTTGCAGTGAGCTATAATTGTGCCACTGTATTCCAGCCTGGGTGAAAAAATGAGTCCCTGTCTTAAAAATATATGTATAACTAAATGACATCCTCGGTTTGAAAATAAGTAATTTTCGAGGATTTTATTTATTTTTTAACTTATCATAAAAAACATGTTTCTTATTTAAAATTTTAAATGTGATTTTAAAAATACCATTTATAATGATAATTTGAGCAAATCAAGATCACACACCAATGTAAATTACTTGGTAATATTAACTGTCTTTGAAATTTCTTAGAAATATCTCCTCAACCAAAACATTCGTGTTTGAAATAACATCAAATATATCATTAAAATATTTTGAGCAATGGATATTAGAATTAATGTTAGGCAAATATTCAGTCTCAGGGTATATATGTCTGAGACACTGTCATTTACCCTGCAGTCCTGTTGCAGAATTTTACTGTGTTACCATTTGCCCTCAGATTCTATCTAACAAACTTTCCTGAAAGCATAAGTGTTTTCTCCACAGAACTTAATGGCAATTGACGTATCTTCAGAATGAGAGTGATATTAGTTGGATCATGACATCAAAAAATATAGGCCATCAGTCTGCAATCTGGAACACTTCTGGAAGAGTTTCCAGTAGCAGTCCCAACATGGGACAAAATACATAGCCCTTTAGGTGTGTGTACTTTTGCACAAGAACCACAGGCAACCCTTGAATGACTCCATGGATGTTATTCTGTAAGATCTAGACCTAAAAATATGGGCAGGAAGCCAGGTGGGCTCCCATGACCCTTATACTAACGTTAAGACGTAGATGTGCATGGAAAGCTACTAATATCCATACATACTTATTCTTATTTCCTCATAACCAGACATTTAAGTGAAAACTGTGTCTTGGATGTACTCTCATTTATCACATTAAAATTTCTTTAATGGCTTTAGGATACAACTTTTCCAGAAAGACTGTCTCTACAGCATTTGACCCCGTAAGTCTAGACTCCAGGGGGATAAAGCCCGGAGATGTACTTAAGCAGCACTTTGAGTCCAGAGAGACTTGGCATGTTAAACTAATAAAAGATGACTGTAAAACCATCTGTAAACATGAAGTGCCATATCAATGCTTATTAATAAGCATTTTTCTCCAATTTATATTTATTTTTATTCTAAGATGCTTCTTAAAAATACATTATGGTTTATTGTGTATAATGCCTTTCAAACAAATTGTATTCAAGACATTTTAGAGAGTTAAATACATGTCAGTGTGTGGCATAAATTATAGAAGGACACTTTGAATGGTAAATGAATTAGTGCATTCAGTCATAAGGCCAGAGAAAAATGGGTTGTGTAAGCGTCTGGTTTGTAATATCTAGACTCCCTGGAACCAACACTTCAAATCCCAGCAGGGCAACTCTGTCCTTCATCCTTCTGAGATAAGAGTCCATTCAGTTTACAGGCTGCTGGTTTTTTGAATGATCCCTTGGAAGAGTAGGCATGTCTGCTCTGTGTGAACATTTCACAGAGTTAAGACAAGGAAAAAAAAAAAAAACATTCAAGAGAATTTAAGCAGAACTAAGGTATTATTTTATATGGGCAATATTGTAATGGTAATGAAAGGCTGACTTAGAACACAGCAGGAGTGAAGACTTGAGAGGTATATTCAAGGTTTGACAAAGACAAAAAAGAAATTTGTATCTGATTGGTTGTTACTACTGACCCCAGAACTGTTTCTAAATATGGGGAAATGGATTCTAATATAACTGTAGAGTTTATAGCAGCATAGAATTGACCTGTGCTGCATAGTTGGTACTTTGAGTTGTCTTATGATTTTTTGTTAAGCATTAACTGAATTCTTAATGAAAAACATTTACAATCTAGGAAAACTTTTAGGATTTTAAGTGTGAGCAAGAAAAATAGGACCCTGTCATGGAATAAAAAGGACATGAGTCACATTGGTATGTGACTTTTCTAAACACTGGAGCATGGTGCTTTTACGGGGTCACTTTCAAGTTTTCCCAGCCTCCAAAAACCTTAGCAAGTGTCAAGCATAATTTACAAGTAAGTAGAATTCAAATAAGCTGATGTGGAGAATTCTAATCTTTGCCAGATAATAATTTTTGATGGATTTTCCCAGATTCTTATTTGGGTTATGAGGATGCTTAGAGTATAAATCAAAACTCAGGGTGGAGACAGTCCCAGGTTGCTCCTCTTCCCCTGAGAGACACTCCCCAAGTCCTGACAGTAAATAAAGAGCTGGGATAATCTAGGTGTATCTTTAAATTTCACCAGTGCATTAGATCACTGACTGGTGATTGCAATAAACTGTTTAAGAAATACTTTTTTTTCCCTTTAAAACTAACATTTGATATTTTACTTCCATAAGACACTGCCTTAAATCCACCTCTTAAAGTTTCTACTCTTTCTGAATCTTTGCCTTTTTCAAAGGGCCATATAAGCATTGCTAAGTATGATGAGGTGTATACAGACAAGCTGGAAGGCCTGTGAATCTGTCCTGGGAGGAGTAAATTAACAGAAATAAAAGACAAGTATGAGACCAGCATCTGGTCTTTCATTAAATAATTCTTCACTATAATGCAGGTATACGTATGGACAATCTTGAAGCAATGGAAGTATTTCTATTTATGTAAATAAAGAAGAATCAGATTATCAAGCCAACGCATACCCTTCTGCCCTTATTTCAAATTTCACCTACCCAACGCTTGTATTTTTTTCAAAACTCCAGGTCCTCCTCTATCAAAAATGTTTACCTGATCCAACTGTCTGATTTAGGTCTCTTTCTATGGCTCTAATAGGATCCATGCGTCCCTCTCATCATCCTTCTTATCTTACTTAGTGGTAATTATCAACCTCCCTGTCTATTTTTCTCCTCTACTTTGTACACCTATTGTGCTGTGCACTGAGGGTAATACACAGAATATACAACAAAAATATAATATGCAGAATAGTTACGTATTTTAGGGTATGATTTTCCTTCTGTACTTTTGAAATTCAAATGCATGTATAAAAATGTACACATTTTTAAAGAACTCTCAGTACAAAAAGCAGCAACACACATTCAGATTACATTTTAAGTAGAATAAACGGATCATGAATATTTATGTGGTTTGGAAAGACTTGCATGACACACTCTGTATTGTCAAACCAAATAATTATGCAAAGATAGTTTCACTTAAAATTACAAATGCCATATTTTAGTTTGTGCTCAACAGTTTTAATGCATATTGATAATGGAAGGAAATAGCTTCTATTTAAAAACAATACACTTAAGTTGGAAAAATGCCATTACAGCATATTTTAAAATGTTAAAATGGCTGGAATTCTGTTAGGGTAAGAGCTAACAAAGGTCCAAATGGTGACTGATGTTTCAGAATAAAGCGTAACTGCCTCTTTTGAAGAGACTATACCTCTAAGATTCAGTCTTATCATTCCTTATATTATGGTTTCTGCATACCTTCTGTGTAGCTTGTCCAGTTTGACCTGTACATACAAAAAAAGTGCATGAGGGACTTCAAACAGAGGTTATTATGGGTTAGGAATAGAGTAACATATCTCTAATAGGAAATCATGTGAATGACAATTTATGTTGTTTATCTTTTTTCATGATAGAACATTTAATTAATCTTTTCCTAAAAGAGTGCGTGTTCTTAATGTCTACATAATATGCATTTGGGCATGCAAAAAGTATGTTGCTAGACACACAAAGGGGATAAGGAGGGTACCTGTGAGATAGCTGATAATACAAAGCACATCTACATATTTTACTAAAATACAGGATGGTAAGTAAGATATTAATGTCTTCACATTCTCTCAAGGAAAAAAAATCATGGGCTTAGCAATCAGGTACATGTAGTTTCAAATTCAATGCTGTGTCCTTCTACACATTTTTTAACATTTTGAGTCCTCAGTTTCTGTGTAGTGTCACAGGATGCTGGGGGTGTTGCTTTGCCAGTTGGAAGCTTCTGTGACTGGTGGTGCCTTTGCCCGAGTTTTTACTTGTGGCCACTGAGCTCGTGCTGCCCACTTAGCCTGGCATCCTGCGCTCAGCTCACAGTACTGGCCTGAATCTCACGCCTGCCAAGGGCTAGCCTGGCATGGAATGGAAAGGGGTGTGTGAGCAAGCAAGTGTGGGGTCTGGCCACTGCACTCGGTCAGTCATGACGGCTGGGGCAGGGTGGGCAGCACCAGGCACCCAGCATTGGCACTGGCTCCCTGTGAGGCTATGGTTGCATCAGGCATACCACAAACAGCTTCCACAACTGGCACCAGGGAAATTGGTGGCACCTGGAAGCTTGAAGACACCAGGAATTACAGAGTCCCAGAGAAAGTGTCACTGCCTGGATTGGGGAGCTCCTAGGTGTGGGCGCCCTGAAGGGCTACAGCCCTTCTCTCTTTTTTCTTCTCCCCTTGTCACCTGCAACATGGCAAGCAAGGGGTGTGTTTCAGCACCGTTTGTGTTACAGCTCTTTTAGCCCCACCATTCAGTGAGTCTTAAGTTCTTGTCCTGCATCCAGGAAGAATGAGATATGCAGACAATTGGAGGGTGGTCAAGGCAAAGAGGAACTTTTTTGAGTGACAGAACAGCTCCGAGGAGACCTGCGGTGGGTAGCTCTTCTTCATAGGCAGGGCATCTTGGCAAGCGTTCAGCTTTCAGCAGAGGAGAGACCCTGGAGTGAGTAGCTCTTCTCTGCAGCCGGTAGTCCAGATAAGTGCCCAGTTTTCCGCAGTGGGAAGGCCCTGGAGTGAGTAGCTCCTTTCTGCAGATAGTTGTCCAGTTGTCTCCTTGAGTCTGACTCAGCCTGGGGTTTTTATGGGCTTCAGATGGGAGGAAGTGTATGCTGATTGGTTCATGGATGGCCATAGGCAGACAGGGAAAAAGCACCATAAGTTCTCACTCAGATCTGCAGAACTGGCAGCCCAGCCCTCAGGCCTCAGGCCATCCCTGGCCTGAAGGTGGGGTTCCGCTGGGGACCTGCCCCTTTCTGCCCAGTAGCCTGTCTGCCTCCTGCCACCATTAACCTGCTGGCCATGGTCCCCCCAGTGCCCAGGCTGTTCGTGCCTAGGGGTGCCTGCAGTTCCATGCTGAGCCACCCTTCATCCTCTCTCAGTCTCCTTCCCATGCTCATTGGTACCCAAAGTCCAGAGGGGGCCAAGGCGACAGGGGGCTGGTGTGTTAGTTCTGCCTCAAGTGTGTGCACACCCAGCCAGATTCCAACAACATCTGGGCTTGGCCTCAACCTTGCTCCAAAATTGGAGTGGGCACTGAGAGCTGAGAGAGGCCAGGCAGCGGGAGCAGGCACTTTCAAGACTGCAGGAACAGGGGTGCTTCCCAGGCACCCAAGAGTGCAGAGTTGCCCAGGTTGGTAGCCATGGCTGGGCAGCTGTGGCTGCACCTAGGAGGGCAGAGCTCCTGCCTGCTCCTAACCTCCAGGAGCACAAGGATGCCTGAGTCTGGAGTTGTGGCTGGGCAGCCGCAGCTGTGCCTGGGGAGTGCAAGGCTCCTGCCCTATCAACTCAGAAAGGGGTGGGGTTTCTGCCTGTTCCTGGCTTGACCAGTTCCATGCAGCTCCCGGACCAGGTCATGCCTCACTCACTGCAGCTGGCATCATGGCAGTGACCACTCCAGGTGGGCCACTGCTGCCATGATATGTAAAGTGTTGTGTAGAAGAACATCGATGCTTGTTAGTTTCCCTGAACCCTTCTCTTTCTCTTCCTCTTATCTCAATGCCACTGTAGCCAGAGTCAATCTACCACTATACATTCAGCACCTGAAATCCATGTTCCTTTTTTGTGACTATTAAAACTGCAACCTGGCCACTGTATTGGCACATGCCTATAATCCCACCACTTCAGAAGGCTGAAAAGGGAGGATCTCTTGAGGCCAGGGATTTGAGAGACCAGCCTGGCAACAAGGCATGACCACTGTCTAAAAAAATTTTAAAAAGACCACGTATGGTGGTATGCACCTGTAGTTCTAGCTACTCGGGAGGCTAAGTCAGGTGGACCACTTGAGCCCAGGAGATTGAGGCTGTAGTGAACTATGATTGCACCACTGCACTCCAGCCTGTGTGCAAGAGTGAGACTCTATCTCTGAAACAAACAAACAAACAAACAAACAAACAAAAAAAACCTCAGAAAACTGAAACATGAAACAAACAAACAAAAACCTCCAGCAACCAACCCATTCGAATGCTCTGCTCTTGCTGAATGTTTTTCTCTCTTCGCATAAGTCTAGAGGCAATGTTATTCAAACAGTATTTTTTCAATAAATAGGTTATGTATTTATAGAAATCTGACCGTATTTGAAATATTTAAATTTCCTAGAAGGAAAAAACATGTTAAATAATTGATATTAATGTCAGTGGGAAAAAAGAAGAACTTAAATAATTTTCTTTTAAGGATATTTTCCTGAAATATAAAGATAGATTTTTTAAATCTGAAATATATAATCTTTATTCCAATTAAGGATAGGTTTTAACATTAGAAAGGCACACAGGCCAACTGGCATAGTCCTCTGCTTTCAAGCTGGTACTCTTTAATATGACAATTCACAGCTGAGGCACCTGAGGTTAAACTGAAAAAGTAAAGAGAGAGGACCTTAAAAAAAAGACTTTAATACTATTTATCAAACTGTAATATGAAGCTGCAATAGAATGTTACACTTTGGTTTGCATTGTTTGTATTTCCAGCCTTCTCAACAAAGTTCTGTAGGTTGGTGCAAAAGTAGTTGCGGTTTTTGCCATTACTTTTATGGCAAGAAGCACAATTACCTTTGCACCAAACCAGTACTACCCTGTTCTGAACTTCAGAGTACTTATATTCTCTTATTCTGAAGATTTTTCTATCCAGCTGTGAATGAGTTATAGCTTCCATAGAGAGAATGCTAAGTCATTAGTGTTTCTATGGCAGAAACCAGCTGTTTCTTCTTTCCTTGTCAGACAATTAAACTACATTTTTCAGCTTGTCTTCCATTAGCTGTCCATGTGACTGTGTTCTAACCAATAGATTGTAAACAGAGGGACTAGGTCAAAACATGATACTTCAGACAAATTCCTTGTAGTGGATCTTCCAGACCCTTTTTCCATTCTAATAGCCTGAACTAGAGACCACTGATGGCTGATGGCATTTTTGGGGAGGTAGAGGGGGATGAGGTCTCACTTTGATTGCCCAGGCTGCTCTCAAACTTCTGACCTCAAGTAATCCTCCCACCCAGACCTCTCAAAGTGCTGGTATTATGTGAGTCACAATGTCCAGCCTTCATTTATGGCTCTAGAAGCAACCTGGTATAGGTAAAAATATCAGATGAAAAACACTTTTGGATGACAGCCATCCTGTTGGCCAGCTCAGCATTGGACTTTTTCTTGTATTCGCAAGAACTGTTTAACTATACAAGTGAGATATTGTGGTTTAACCAATAGAGCTGTTAGATTGTAACAACCTATTCATGAAGTTTAACAAGGCTAGAGTACACTAGACTAAGATAAACCAACATTGCAGATGAACATTAAGACAAATGTTATGGAGAAACATGTATCCTATATTCTCATATTTGTTTAAAATACATTTGTTTTATATATGTGCATATGTTTTAAATAATACATATTAATACAAGCATATATGTACACATTACATATGTATGTGTGTATATAAACATTATACATGTATATATGTTTATAATGCCTATATATAATGCCTATGTGATAGGCACATATATAATGCCTATGTGATACATACTGTACTGACAGGAATCAAAGGTCAAACTACCACACCATTGATAAGGTATGAAACTCCAAGATTTACATGTAGCATCAGAACAGAAAAGCATTCCAGACACGAACTCTGACAATCAAGGAGGAGTGTAGGTGTGAGTATGACATGGGAACAAAAGAAGTATTTGCAATATTGGAAAGAAGGACATCTCAAACACTCAGCGTGATGCCATAAGAAGCACTGTGGTGTGTGGAAAGTGACTAGTCATTGACTGGTCCTATCAAAGTTATTTGTTCAAATGAAAAAGGAGGGCATTTCAAACACAAAATGGGAAATGGGGAAAATCACTACTCACTCTCCCTAGCAGAAGCATTGGAAATTTTTTCATGTATATATTTTCTAGAATTAAGAATTTAGGAAATAGAGTGACAGAGGTCTTGAATTAAGGTTATAGATGTGGAAAAAATTAAAAAGAGAAAAAAGAGGTTTGAAATATGCTATTAAAAGCATCAGCCAAAGAGCAAGGTTTTATTAGAAATCTATCTTGTGTGGTATAAAAAACTTGATAAATATTCGTTTATAAGAAAGATAGTGACATTGAAAATATTATTTGTGTTTGTTAGTGCAATAAAAACTATTCCAGTCACTGATGTGTGTTGACCTTGGCTTGTATACATAAATAACAAATTCTTATCCTTGAGGAAGTAACTGGAAACTAAGACACACAGTTGTTTGCAAAATCATTATTACAGATGAATAATCCTGGAGTATTGTAACTGTAGATCAGTGTAGCATTTTTGCAGAATAGTAATCAATGTTTTTAATTCTGAGGAAAAAGGACAAGGTACCTATAAACCTATGAACATGAAACAATGCAGTATAGTAGTTAAGATTATTTGCCTTGGAGCTAGTTATCCTTGAAATCAATTAAATGTCTGCATTAGTGGTCATGATTTCTTGAACAATTTGCTTTATGTCTCAGAGCCTCAGTCTTCTTATCTGTAAAATGTGAATGAATATCTATTTCCTAATGTGGCTGTGGGAAAAAATTTTTGTAAAGCACTGGTTTTATGTAGCTAGCTACAGATTAAGCTCAACAAAATCATTTAAGGCTACATTAAGGGTAAATCTCAGACAAATCTATGTGTCTTTACATAGAGATATGTATATATGTGTACCTACATGTTTATATGTTTTTATAAAAGAGTATATGCATTTAAATGTAAATGCATTTATATATACATGTGAGTGTATACATATGGTGTCCATTTGCCTGCTTATATAAAGACAGACCAAGAGAAATTTGGAGTCTTTATTTATAGGCATATGATGAAAGGAAGCAAACAGATAATGGCATAAGGATTTATAAAGCTAGACAACAGAGGCAAACAATTGCTGCTAACAGTATTGTGAACATTTAAGCATACTAAATTTAACATTTCTAATCCCAAGAAGTAAATGTTTTCAAATCCTGAGAATTAAAGCCTTAGAGCTAATATAAACTTAAAATATTTAGGCAGTTAAAAAGTTCATATTCTTAATTACATAGTTACATTAATATGCAGATATATAATCAATTTTAACAAAGCCTTCCAACACAAAGTTCTAAAAACTAGAATTATAGTAGACATGTATCATTAGCTTTGATATGGTTAAACTTTACTTAACTTTTTTTTCTTCAGATGTAAAACAAATTGATATGTCTGCTCACTATTTCTTCTAAGGCTGCCATAACTTATGAAATGGACTGCTGTCTATGAAGAGAAATTGAAAATTTAAATGCTGTAAAATATTTGATACTATTATCATTATTGTGAAAGATACAATACCAAGGACACAGACTCCATAAACTTGTGTAATATTTTTGCCAAGTACCAATAGACGATCATAAACAGAGTAGTAGCCACAAAGGAAGAATGAGCAAGATGGTTAAATATTTCTATTTCAAAAGAAGATTGGGAAAATTGAAAAGAGTTCCAAGTAGAGCCATAAAAATAATATTAAGAGATGGAAAACATGTCTCATGGAGACAGAAAAAGGAAATTGGGGTGATTTTGTCTATAAAATAGAGGAATAAAAATTGGTTTATCTTCAGGATATAAAAAGAGTCCATCAAAGGTATGCCATTATTCTGCATGTCTTACTAAGAGAAATTGACTTAAAGTAAGAAAAGTTTTAAATGAATATAGGAAAGGTTATGCATAATGGGGTTAATATTGGAGAGTAACTATAGAAAATAATTCAAACATTTTGTGTCTCTTTCTGTTGTCTCTCTGTATCTATAGGCAGAGATGATCTGAAAATCAATCACTAGACCAATTTATCTCTGAAATCCTTTTCAGTTCTATAACTTTCAGAAAAATATCTAACTTATCCTGTTTTTTTTACTAAATCAACAAGATAAATGATAATTTATCATTACTACTGACTACCTACAAATATTATAAATAACAAGTCTGATTTGGGATGTGTCTCATAAAATATTTGATGATTTTACCAGATTTTCTGTCAGAGGTTTTCAAGTTATAAATTGAAATGAAGTTATGCAGTAAATGTCCTAAATATAGAGGTCTTTATATTAGAATTATGTAAGATAAAATAAGAAGAGTAAAGGTTTTCAGAAAATATAGTAAATATGATTCCAATCATTTTTCCAGCTTCTTTTTTGAAAGTGGAAAAAGAAATCAACAGAATCTGAAAAATAGGCTAAAATAGAATATACTATAGGCTATTAAGATAAGTTATCAAGCTCTGAGATCATTATTTCTTTTTGATCATATGTAATAATATTTTCTGTATTTGAAATTCAAAATTATCTTGTTCTGTCTTGATTGACATATAAGAATCAACAGTCAACAGAAATAGACACTTCAGTTAGGGCAACTAATTGATTTGAGGAATTTTCATTTCAATAATGACCTTGAGCCTTTGCTGCCTGGAATGCCCTCAGATTACGTAGTGGGCTATAGTAAAGATCTATCGTCAAATCAATTACCAAAAGTATGGAACATCTGATCCTTCTGTTGAAATTAACTAGTGAAAGTAGGTCAGCACACCTTCTAAGGACACAATGAATTATCGTGTCTCAATGACCCAGGAAGGAAAGCACAAGTGATTGATGAGAGGTGATATTTAAATGAGAATTGAACCTTTCTGGGATTAAACATGTAGCAAAAACCATGAAAACTACCAGAGATTTAAATCTCTTAAAACAATTTCTCTTTTTTTATAATAGCCAGGGAAGAGTTTCTTCTTGTTGTTCTCTACATTCACAACTGCAATTCTGGGAAGAGGTATACATATTGAGATCATTCTTAGCTATTTGAAAGTAAAACTATGACTATAGTAGATATTTTAGTTTTGTTTTTATTGCTATGTAGAGCAAATAAGGAAAATATTCAATAATATGTTAACAAATATCATTTGTTTCCCACTATTACAATTCAACTAAATAAAGTTCAAAAGACATGGTCAAAGATGACTAATATGATGACAGTAATAAACTTTGCCAAATGAAAATTAATATAATTTGGGTACTGGTTTTATTCTATATATAAAAATTAAAACAAACAAGTAAATAATAGGTGCGAATGCCTTTCTCCAAAAAATAAAATCTCCAATATTTTTAATGTGACTGTTATTTTAGGTAGTTATTGTGTTTTTACATGGGCTTGAGAGTTTTTTTTAAATTTGATGATCTAGTACCTACACTCACTCATAATGGTAAGTTTTAATTTAGAGTAAGTTTTAATTTAATTTAATATATAATTAAATTATATATAATTTAATATATAATTAAATTATATATAATTTAATATATATCTTTTGTAAAAATATATATTGTAATATACTTTTTTATAAATAGCTAAAAAATATTAAAAGTTTGGTTCAAACATTAAATCAAGAAGTAGCTTTGTTGGATTCCATGTAAAATATAAATACTTGCAATATGGTTGTCTATATAAAGATATAACCTTTCGACTGCAACATAGTGGTTTAGCACACGGACTCAGGAGTTCAGACCTTGGTCCCCCTAATTTTAAATTGTGTTGGCCTTCGTTAAACTATTTACTTTATCCAAGCTTCAGTTTTGTATGTAAAATGGGGTTAATAACGGCCACTATTTCATAGATTTTTGTGAAGATGGCATTAGAAAATGTATATAAAGTGCTTAGCCAGAGTCTGCAATGTATTTAAAGAGCATTAGCTATGATGATGGTCAAAGTGTCAATCAATAAATATTTTAAAAATTATGTTAAATCCTTAAGCATTATGTTCAACTAACTATGAAGACTTCAATGTGGTAATGCAGTGTATTTTATTTTTTAACAAATGAAGCTTAGCATTCTTTGCAAATTTTGGTAAAATCACTGATAGACCTATCAAAGTATTTAATTAATTTTTGTATAGCATTTAGTATGTTATTATGACTTTGAATATATTATAGGGTGACAGTGAATCAATACAGCTGTTTGATTTGTGCTGATAGTACAAATTACATTACTGTCTTTCTAAGGGAAAAACATGTGTCCAGAAAAAAAATTTCTAAAGTACTAAATTTCCCATTTGTATTCCCAATGTTATTAAAGGATTTTCGATCATATTAACACAGATTACTTAATACAAACCACATAAGTTAGGCATAGAAAATAACATCTAAATGTGCTTATAAGTTAATCTCAATAACTCATAAAACAGACACTTTTGTCATCTTTGCTTTCTGGGGTGTTGGTTTTCTGAGTTTTAGCAGCAGCATTTAGCACTCTTGGAAAAGGAGCAGGGAATTTAGAGGAGAATAGACCTTCTCTTGAGTATCTTTCCCTTCCTGCCTCATGTAAGACCCAGGATACTAAGGAACTCTCCACAGAGTTCCTGCCTGTAAGATCCCTAAGATCCTGGAGGGTGTCATAAAGCACCCTGTGGAGTACTTTTCTCTCTAGATATCTTAAAGAAGAATGTAGCTCTTATCTTTATAGTGTTGCTCAGTCAGAGGTCAAAAGTGGGGAACAAAGCTCTTCAAACTCTCAAGAAGAAACAAGGAGAAAGAAGAGTAAGTAGTGGAACAGGGCCTTTCACTTAAACATAAATTCACCATGAGTACTTGTGATTAGGCATACAAGTTTAGATATCTGTCTGGAGTAGTAGTACTTTGAAATGTATAAATATGGAAGGAAGAAGAAAGAAATTGACTTTTTTTTTTTTACCTTTCCTGAAAAAAAATAATTTTTATTGACTGTCTCTTAAATATCTAGCAATCTGCTTGGGAAACATAGGCATAAACATATATAACCTAATAATATCAATTTAAATGGTATTTGAAGACAATAGTACCAGAGCTATAACAGGCAATGCATAGCTAATTATTAGATGGATTTAAAGATCACAAAGAAGTACAGGAAATTCACTTCTCTAGTTTAAGCCAGAAGGTTATAATAGATTACATCAATGGTAAAACGCTGATGACTGTAAACAGAAATTATTAAACCTATATTCTATATGTGTTAAAATGTATAAAAGTGTTTCAGGCGATACTAAACAAAAATCCCTCCTCCACATATTCTACAATTAAAGGAGAAACAAAGCAGTAGCTGAAAAGCAGTGAGCCAAGTCAATACATTCTCTGGTCAACACTGTACATTTCAAAGAGAATATAGCAAAGGAGAAAAAAGTTCTGACCTCCAGTATTCCCTGGGTCTGCAGCCAGAGAAAATAGACACACAACTAGGAAATTGTTGACAAGGACACACTCAGTATGAACTTTGTGCTATTGTAGATAGAGAGACTAAAAAATATATAAATTGTACTTAGAGTTTAAAAACTCTGATATCTCAGCAGGTATTGTGAAACAAGAATAATGTAGGGCACAGGCAAAGATTAATACAAATGGATAATAGATGGTGAAAAGGAGTTGGAAATGATTCAAATGAGAGAAAATACAGATTCATCCACTTTCCTATGAGGAGAGACTGTGTCTCAGAGATACAGAGACATGCTGTGTATTGTTTGTAGTTTATTATATTTGGAATTGGCTTAATTGATCTATAATCTCTATGTGGTTTATTCCATTCTGTATGTTTAGATATTCTTGATTTAGCATGTGGTTCCCTTTATAAAGTGATAAGCTAAGAAACGCTGGATTCGTTTAGTATCTATAGTGGTCTAAACAGTGAAACATAATGCATTTCAGATTAGTGTACTGGTGGAGCCAAGTCTGCCATCGAGGTATTTAGGAAAGCCTATACTTCACTGACACAGGCAGAGATACAGGGTGGAAGGAACATTTTATACGCAAGTCAGGATGACAGCTAAGTTAATAACTTGGCAAATCCAAGACCTGGGTTAACTACATCTATGAATTTTTCATTGCTACATAACAAATTAGTTGTTTAAATTCTTTTATTTTCTCACAGTTTCCATGGGTCAAGTCTAGGGATGTTTAGCTGGCTTCTACACTCAAGATCTAAATAGGCTGAAATCTGGGTGCTAGCCAGGGCTGCAATTCTCATTTGAGGGATGGGGTCTTTTTCCAAGTTTACTAGTTGTTGGTAGCCCTCAGTTCTTAGTAGCTCTAGGACAATGGCCCTTAGCCCCTACTGACCAAATGTAGTTCCCTGTCACATAGTCCTCTCCACAGTTTGCTTTTTCAAGGTGAATCGGTCAGCATCTCTGTTGCTTGGTATCTTTCACTCAGGCAAGGCTTAGACTCTGTTTTAAAGGGCTAGTACGATTGGGTCAAGCACACCAAGATAATCTCTACTTTGTTGAATGTAAAGAAAACTGGATTAAGGACCTTAATGACATCTGTGAAACCCTTTCATCTTTGCCATTTGTATTAGTCTGTTCTCATGCTGCTACTAAAGACCTACCAGAGACTGGGTAATTTATAAAGGAAAGAGGTTTAATTGACTCACAGTTCCACATGGCTGGGGAGGCCTCACAATCATGGCAGAAGGCGAATGAGGAGCAAAGTCATGTCTCTCACGGTGGCGGGCAAGGGAGCATGTGCAGGGAAACTCCCCTTTTAAAACCATCAGATCTCATGAGACTTACTCACTATCATGAGACCACCATGGGAAAAATCCATCCCCATGATTCAATTACCTTCCACCAGGTACCTCCCATGACACATGGGGCTTAGCAGAGCTACAATTCAAGATGAGATTTTGTTGGGGACACAGCCTGACCATATCACCATTATAACATAATTTAATCATGGGAGGGAAATCCCATCATATTCACAAGTTCTTCCCATACTTAAGGACAGGAATCTTGGGGTCCATCTTAGAATTCTGCCTACCACATTACAATATTAAAGAATATTTATATAGACTGTGATTACTGGCAGTTATGATAACTTTTCATACCTCTTTTCTCTCATTTTCTTTTCTTTTTTTTTTTTTTTTTTGAGATGGAGTCTCACTGTGACCAGGCTCGAGTGCACTGGCATGATCATGGCTCATCGCAACCTCTGACTCCCTGGTTCAAGCAATTCTCCTGCCTCAGCCTCCTGAGTAGTTGGGATTATAGGCACGCGCCACCACACCTAGCTAATTTTTGTATTTTTAGTAGAGATGGGGTTTCACAATGTTGGCCAGGATAGCTCTTTTCCCTCATTTTCATAGAGATGAAAATAATTTTGTTTCAGTTGACTGCAGAGATTAAACAAGGTAATAATTGTAACGTATTTTCAATAGTGCTTGCACATAGTATGTGCTACATAATTATTTGTTAAAAGAAAATAAAGTGTTTTAGAATCATTTACCAGCACATACTAAGTATTCAAGAATGTTTGCTGATGTTATTTTTTAATTATTATCAATTAGTGAATGTAATGTTTGTCAGAAATAGTAAGATTCTGCTTTAAGTCGTTTTTGTAGTTATGGTATGATGTAAAATATATTATGCATTACTTTCATGATAATACTATAATTTATGCAAATAAGGTATGTGAAATTAATACTCTATATATTTTAAAAATTGTATACTATCTCAATAACCACACAGTAATTAGGAAGGGTGTGTTTGAAGAACTGATTAATTTCAAGTAATGATTTTCTAGTACACAGGAGACATGGGCAGTTTTCAGTATAATTAGACTTTGAATGCCAAGGTCATGATCAATACAAGTTAAAAGACCATTTGCAAAAGCTTTATTTATGGAATTTATACGGACAATAAAATTTGTCTTTAAAAAATTAAACCTCATTGTTAAAAATACGTCTGATGGAATTATTTGCTAATATCTCCATTATTTTAGCTTCCATCAATATTTTTCAAGACAAGAGGACATATTTTTTGAGCAAAGGAAAAAAAAAATTAGTTTAATTTGACAAGTGTCAATCTAATTAATAATCAACAAAATGGCATTTAAAATTTGCTTTAGATGGCAGTTTAATGACATCTATTGATTTTATATTATTGGATTGAATAGTGTCATCATTATTTCTCTGTGGCATGCTTTAGGCAGAATTCGAATTATGCAGTATCACAAAAAGTTATTTTTCTTATCTTTGTGAAACATGGGTGCAAATTGTCTCAAATGATATAAAATTTCATATTGCTATAGCAAAAATCTTTCTCTCAATATGTATTATACATAAATGTAAACAAAACATTTCCCCAGTATAATCTGTAACTATTAAGTTAATTCTTCTTCATTCATTCAGCCTCTACTGATCACTTTCTGCTAAACACTTTGCAAAACATAATATGGCTGTTATATGTGAGATAGAAGAGTCTAGCAGTTGTAACATTTAGTATTGTCTTAAATTCCTTTCTGAAGAATAAAGACACTGTCCTTTAGGAAATGTTTTGACATTTACACATGGCCACAAAATACTTTGAAATCAGTCTTTCTTTCTTTTTTTCTTTTTCTTTCTTTTCTTTCTTTCTTTTCTTTCTTTCTTTCCTTTCTTTCTTTCCTTTCTTTCTTTCTTTCTTTCTTTCTTTCTTTCTTTCTTTCTTTCTTTCTTTCTTTCTTTCTTTCTTTCTTTCCTTCCTTCCTTCCTTCCTTCCTTCCTTCCTTCCTTCCTTCCTTCCTTCCTTCCTTCCTTCCTTCCTTCCTTCCTTCTTTCTCTCTCTCTCTCTTTCTTCTCTCTCTCTCTCGCTCTCTCTCTCTCACATGCCACATGCCCTAGCAAATTGTATTAATTTTACCTTGAACATATACCCAGAAGTTGACTCCATTTTGCCACTATCACTGTCCAACCCTGTACAGATCACCATTACCTTCTACTTGGGTTGAATGGTGTCCCAACTGGTTTCCTATTTCTGCCTCTACTCACTTCCACAGAAACCAGAGGATCCAGAGAAAACATGTCACAATATTCCTTTCCTTAATCCTCTCCAGTGGCTTCCTATCTCCCAACAGGAGTAAAAGATTAAGTCATAATTGTCCAAAAGGCTCTACTGATCAGGCCACTCACTGCCCATCTAACCTCATCCCCAACTAGCATTTCCTTCCACTTTTCCTGCTTTAGCCTAAAAGGGACTCCTTGTGTTCTGAAAGACATGAAGTATGCTTTCTTTCATCTTAGGGCTATTTCATTTGCTCTTGTCCCTGCATGGTATCCTTCTTGCTTCAGGTCTGTTAAATGTCACCTTATAAGAGAGAGCTTCTATGAAATGGGGCCTTTTGGGCCAGTCTTTTCCTTTCTTTTCTTTAGCACAAATTGGCATAAATTTGTTTATCTATTTATTGTTTGTTTCCCTCCCTGCCCCAAACTGTTACACTTACGGAGTATGTTTTTGTTGTTCCTTGATATGCCTCAGTACAGAAAATAGTGACTGGGTATTTAGAAGGTGACCTATTCTTATTTCATTTTATTAAAATTTAAAAAATTGTGTGGCATGTAAAATGTGAATATAATCTGTTCAACCAAATAAATTCCTTCGTCAAAGTTTTTTTTCTCAGATTGCAATAGCATTTTTGTTATTTTTACACTTGTGTGTATATGTGTCATGATTATTGTTACTGGAACTGAGAACATAAAGAAAACTTCTGGATTAAGGTCAATTTCAATCTAAATCAAAAGAGTAATTCAAAGCAGGTTGGATTATTTTGGTTTTGTGCTTCCCATTTTTATATCATTTTTTCCTACCTCATTCCTCCTTTCTCTGTGTTGAGTTTTCTCTTTTCCATTCCCTATGTTGAAAGACTTACCGAAAATGCACACTGTTTCTGGTTAAAATTTGAGAAGTGGAGGCATTTTCAACTTTTCTCACTACTCCTAAATAGAGAAGGAAAAGTAAAAGAGCAAATATTAGAAGAACAACAACAAAAAGACTTTATCACAATAAATAACAAAAGCGCCAGAACCAGAAACTGCAGATTAGGAAACAAATTGTGAAGCCTTATAATGGATGCAATAGAAGGCTATAGCCTGAAGGTGCACCTTCTTAGACTGCCTGCAGATTATGGATTTCTCTAAACTTGAAAGACTTTCAAGAACGACTTAACAGAAGATAGGGTCTAGAGGTCTGTGTATCTCAGAAGCAGCAGCAAATATTCCTGCAGAGAAATAGTTTAGCTCTGAAGAAAAAAAAGGGAGGTGAAGACAATGGAGGAAATAAGTAAAGCTTATTCTACCTACAACCTATCTTCCGGCTAAAAGCAGTGAAATAGGATAGCAGTGATCTATGGCAAAATGGAGAGCCTTTGTCACCCTAAACTCTTGTGCAACAGACTGGAGGGAAGATACACTTGCCAGTGTAGAGGAAATTGCATGCATAATGAAAGTTCTAGAAAGAAAAATAGTGGTTAGAAGTTTCAAGTTGGTCCTCTCAAAAATTCTTCAAAAATTAACTACATATAAGTATTGGTTTCCCATTGCTACCATAATAAATTATCACAAACTTAGCCCCCAAATACAATAAAAATTGATTTCACAGTTTCTGTGGGTCAGAAGTCTGAGTGGGCTTTTGTGTTTTGTTGGTTGAAATGAAGGTGTTGACAGAGCAACATCCTTTAATGTGTGTAACTGAAAGCACTGACTTTCAAGCTCTTTTAGGTTGTTGCCTGAATTCAGTTCCTGGCAGTTGTAGGACTGGGGTCCCCGTTTCCTTGTTGGCTTTCTTTTCTCTTAAAGGCTTCCTGCACTTTTTGTGCTTTTCATGTGCCTCTTTCCAGTAACAGCAGATGGAGTCCGTTTCACACTTCAAATCTCTCTGTCTTCTGCTGCCTCTCTCCAGCTCCAGCTCAAGAAAAGTCTCTGCTTTTAAGGAGTTACAGAATTACATTAGGTCTATCTGAAAACTTTGAAATACTATCCTTATTTTAAGCTCATTGACTTTTCATCTTTTAAGTTCCTTTTCTCATGTAAGGTAACATATTCATAGGTTTTGGGGCTAGGGCATGACCATTTTGTCTACCACAATAAGAATGATTAACATAACAATAATGTACCTATAAATAGAATGTAAAATCAAAGAAAAAAACAAAGAAATGCAAACATAATACAGAGAAGATAAGTTGAACACAAGAAGAATCACACAAGGAAGTAGACCAAGTGTTCTGAAAACAAAAGTTCTCCATCGTGTCAAAGAAGCTCTAGTCAATCATAAGCACTCTTTTAAAAAAAGGAAAATTACAAAAGGATAAATGCATTGAATGATGTCATAAAACACTAAAGTTAATGTATAATCCCAGCACTTTGGTAGGCCAAGGCAGGAGGATTGCTTAAACTCAGGAGTTCAGACCAGCCTGGGAAATACAGTGAGAATCCATCTCTGAAAAAAAAAAATTACTCAGTGTTGGCAGCACATGCTTGTAGTTCTAGCTACTCAGGAGGCTGAGGTGAGGAGGTCAAGGCTGCAGTGAGCTATGATCACACTACTGCACTCCAGCATGAGGAACAGAGTGAGATCTTGTTGGGAAAAAAAAAAAAAAAGACACTAAAGTAAGATAAAAAGAGGTTTAAGAGATTTGACAGAGCTTGACAAAGGAACATGTAAAGAAAATTAAAATGTTAAAAGATGAAAGTTACATGTAAAGCAAAAAAAAAAAAAAAAAAAAGAAAAGCACAGCCATAGCTGAAATCATAATAAGCATCAGGAAGACGCTTAAGAAAACTTTTCAAAAATAATAATAATAAAATATAAAACTTTACATAATTTTAGAAAATATAGTACACATAAATTAAATGAAAAAGTTAAATATAGAAAAATATAATTAGATGTATAGGATATTAGAAAAAAAATCTAAAATGTTTCAAAATACAATCGAAGAAAAATTTCTCGAAAGGATCAGACAGTAGACCAAGAAAAACTAATTTCAGAAGAGATTGCAAATGTTCTAAACTTTGACAAGGTAAATATAACCTGAAGTTAAAACATATAACTTTAAATATAATGACCTTAAACTTAGTATTTTTCATAACCATCTTCATCTTGAACTTCAAGGAATAAGAGATGTTTTAAAGTAATCTCTGTAGGGATTAGCAATAATAACATATTTTATTTGAATTTTAACAAGTACTTTAGTGTCAGTTTAGCTTATTGTTCTTAAGTTAAATTCGGGTGAAATGTAATTTTAAAATTTTATTTGTATAAATTTCATCTACTACAGACACACCTTGGAGATACTGTAGGTTCTGTTTTAGACTACCTCAATAAAGCAAATAGCCAAATAAAGGGCATCACACAAAATTTTGGGTTTCCCAGTGCATATACAAGTCAGAATTGCAGTATATAATAGCATTATGTCTAAAAAAAGCAATGTATATGCCTTATTTTAAAAATACTTTATAGCTCAAAATTGCTAAAGATCATCTGAGCCTTCCGCAAGTTGTAATCTCTTTACTGGTAGAAGATCTTGCCTCCATGTTGATGTCTGCTGACTAATGAGAGTGGTGGGTGCTCAAGATTGGGGTGTGGTAATTTCTTCAAATAAAACAACAATAAAATTTGGACATCAATTGACTCTTCCTTTCACAAGCCATCTCTCTGTAACATGTATTGCTGTATGATAGCATTTTACTCACAGTAGAACTTCTTTCAAAATTGGAGTCAATCCTCCCAAATGCTGCTGCAGCCTTTGTCAACTAAGTTTGTGGAATATTCTAAATCCTATTTTGTCATTTCAATATTATTTATGGTATCTGTGCCAGGAGTAGATTCCATCTCAAGAAACCAATTTCTTTGCCCATCCATAAGAAGCAACTTCTCATCAGTTAAAATTTGATAATGACATTGCAACAATTCAGTCAAATCTTCAGGCTCTACTTCTAACTCTAGATCTCATGCTGTTTCCATCACATCTGCAGTTATTTTCCCCACTAAAGTCTTAAACCCTCAAAGTCATTCATGAGGGTTGAAATCAACTTCTTCCAAACTCATATTAGTGTTGATATTTTGAACTTCTCTCATGAATCATAAATGTTCTTAATGGCATCTATGGTGGTCAGTTTTTTTCCAGAAGGTTTTCTATTTGCTATGCCCAGATACATCAGAGAAATAACTATCCACATTAGTTGTTTTCACAATGCTAATAAAGACATACCCAAGACTGGGTAATTTATAAAGGGAAGAGGTTTAAGGGATGCATAGTTCCACGTGGCTGGGGAAGCCTCACAATCATGTTGGAAGGCAAAGAAGAAGCAATGGCACATGGTGGCAGGCAAGAGAGCTGGTGCAGGGGAACTTCTATTTATTAAACCATCTGATCTCATGAGACTTATACACTACCACGAGAACAGTATAAGAACAGTATGGGGAAAACCGACCGATGATTCAGTTATCTCCATCTGACCCCACCTTTGACATATGGGGATTATTACAATTCAAGGTGAGAATTGGGTGGGGACACAGCCAAACCATATCACTATCTATGGAAACTATAGCCTTACAAAATGTATTTCTTAAATAATAAGGTTGAAAGTCAAAATTACTTTTTAGTCCATGAGCTGCACAATGGATGCTGTGTTAGCAGGCAAGAAAACAACATTGATTTCCTTGTACATGTCCATCAGAGCTCTTTGGTGACCAGATACATTGTCAATCAGCAATAATATTTTGAAAGAATTTTTTTTTTTTTTTTCCTGAGCAGTAGTTCTCAAGAGTGGGCTTAAAATTCAGTAAACCATGCTGTAAACAGATATGCTGTCATTTAGGCTTTGTTTTTCCATTTATGGAGCACAGACAGAGTAGATTTAGCATAATTTTTAAGGACCCTAGAATTTTCAAAATGGTAAATAAGCATTGGCTTCAACTTAAGCCAAAACTGGATTTGCCCCTGACAAGACAGTTAGCTTGTTCTTTGAAATGTTGAAGCCAGGCATTGACTTCTCTTCTCTAGCTATGAAAGTCCTAGATGCTGTCTTTTTCCAATAGAAGGATGCTTGCTCTATGTTGAAAACCTGTTTAGTGTAACCTTCATCAATGATCTTAGCTGGATCTTCTGGCTAAGTTGGCGCAGCTTCTTTGTCAGCATTTGCTACTTCATCTTGTACTTCTATTATAGAAATGGCATCTTTTCTTATACCTCATGAAACAACATCTGCTAGCTTCCATCTTTTCTTTTGCCAGCTTCCAACCTTTCTCACCTCTCTTAGACTTCACAGAATTGAAGAGATTTAGGTACTTGCTCTGGTTTAGGCTGTGACTTAAAGAAATATTGTAGCTGTTTTGATCTTCTATCTAGACCACTAAAACTTTCTTCATTTAGCAATAAAGGCTGTTTCACTTTCTTCTGATTCCCATTCACTGGAGTATCACTTTTAATTTTTTTCACGTATTTTTTCTTTGCTTTTACAAGTTGGCAAACTGGCACAAAAGGCCTAGTTTTTTAGCCTATCTCTGTTTTTTACATGTCTGTCTCACTAAGTTTAAAGTTAAGCTCAAACTGAGAGATGTGCAACTCTTCCTCATTAAATGGCCGAATTTTGTTGTGTCTCACAGAACAGGATGTCGTGAGGATAGGCAGAGACACAGGGAATAGTCAGTTAGTGGAGCCATCAGAAATCCACATTTATTGACTAAATTTGCCATTTTACGTGCGGATTGCTTCATGGTGCTTCCAAAACAATTACAATAGTAACATAAAATATCACTGATCACAAATCACCACAGAAGACATAATACAATTAAAAAGTTTAAAATATTAAGATAATTTTCAAAATGTGACACAATGACCCAAAGTGAGCATACACTGTTGGAAAAAATGGTGCTAATGGACTGGTTTGGCACAAGGTTTCCACAAACCTTCAATTTGTGAAAATCTCAATATCTACAAAGTACAATAAAGCAAAGCACAATAAAAAGGTACGGCTTTATTTATCTAACTATTTAGCCATCTTTAATGTATCTACCCAGCCATTCTTTTTATATAAACATGTGTATTGAAGGTCATTTGTGCACATATTTATCTTGACTATGATCAAACCTAGTTGATGGGATTTGGGATGCATGTGTAATTTTCTCATTGTACTCAGTTGCATTTGTTTGAATTAAACTGTGAGCATACACATATTTCTTTAACAAATAAAATATAATTGACATTTTATTCTTCAAGTTTCATTCAGCTTCCTACTTCGCGTCTTTCCCTTTGAAAAGGCAAACTGTATAGTCACTTCAGGATCCAACAGCGCTCCTAAGTGTCTTCCAGTATTTATATCTGGAGGTCTCTTAGGATTGCATTAGCACATATCTGAGACTGTGTGTCCCAATTATGCTTCTGCACTGGACTAGTTCCAGTAATGGAAACTTTCTCTGAAGTAGAGTGATTCACCGGCTGGCTCTAAGAGAGTTACATACAATCTGGATATTAGGAAGAGCGGACAGCTTATCCAGGCTTCTTATACTTATTTTGACCATATTGCATCAGTTATAGAATATATTGATTGAGGTTCCTAATAGTCCCCTGATGTCTATGCTTAGTGAGACTAGGAGATTGACTTACTATGGTACCTTCTTACCATACCATGTCTCTTGAGCCTTCTCTATATTCATGTGCTATCCCCCTAATGTGATCTCTATCACTTACCAAGTTACTTTGGGCTTGTAATACCACCCAAAATAAATGCACATTGCTTTTATGTAATACAATTTTAGAACACCGTATTTTGGAGATATGGGAGTAAAATACCCAATAATTAAATTGACCTTCTATCTATGTAATGATTCAATGGGCATTACCTACAGGAACTGATTTGTAAAGGATAACAAGTGTAGGCGACGTGAGATTCTGATTCATCTTTATCATGTGGAAAAATGAGTGTTGTAATGCTCATCATTATTCATATTATGTAACCACTACAATTTAGTTGTGCAAACAGCTTTTCTTGAGAGGCTGAAAATAAAATTGTAGAGATATTGCAGGTCACAATATCAGTGCAATTACAATACTAATTTAATCAGTACCTACTAATCAGTTTTAAACAACATTTTATTTCTTCATGTTTCCAATTACCAGATCCCTTCCTTTATCAAATACAGATATATTATCAAATAATTTTATTCCTAATATGTCATTAACTTAGAATTTTTTATCATATGTATTTCTCAAAGTGGCATTTTATAGTATTTCAACATTTCATTTTACAATAAACTCTAATTTAGATGGTTATATATTTTAAAGCATATGGTAAAAAGATCTCTCAAACACATTTTCTGCAAAAGTTTAAAGCCAAGTGCCTATTACTGTTTTTTTCTCCTTCTCATTCACAGTGACATACAACAAAGAAACTGTTCTAGGTGAACAGAATGATACAAAGTGAATCTATAATGTAAGTTGTCAAAATAAAACATAGGTCAGAGACCTGAATTATTGCCAGACCTCTGCCACTTTCAAGTCACTTCACTTCTTAAGACTCACCTTCTCTACCCATAAAATGGAATGGCTGAATCACTTTAGTTGAAGTCCCACATTTTTCCAGTCCTAAATTTCCATGATTTTCTATTTAATTCATATTGCCAACAAAGTTAGATTCAACTTATTTTACATTAGAGATTTCATATTTGTTAGGCAATGACCATGGAAAAGGATATATAAGGGAGACACAGAGTGCAAAATCTAATTTTTTGTTTCTCATAAAAATGTGAGTCTTCGGATAATTCCTTTAACCATTTTGGTTCCCAATTTCCCTATTTGTAAAATGAAACATTTATGTAGGTGATATCTGATGGTATCACCTTGGCCTTATTTATCATTATTTATCACTGTAGACACACAGCTATTCTAAAGGGTTCACATAGACTTTCATTTTCCCTCTCCTCCTCAATATCCCAGTTCCCTGATCCTCACATTATGGTATCAGTGTCCTAACCATGTTCTAAGAACTGAAAACCAATGAATATTTTGCATGTTCCTGATTGTCAATTTTATTTCAAGCATTTTGGGAGAAGGAGAAAGCATTATTTATAAATATTAGGGGAAAACATGGTATTCTGAAATACATATCAAAGAACATTAATAATTAAGGTGAAAGATAAGATGTCAAATAATTTAGTTATTGCTTTCTACAATTATGGCTTATTAGTTTAAAGAAGTCCTCTTGTGTATTGTCTCAAATAAACTAAAACTTTTCTATTTGTAAACTTCGAATATGCCTAACTATATATTTGTCACTTTCTACATAGGGCACATTATTAATATATTTATATATCCCTATATTTCTGAAATACGGTACTTTTATTTTTCAAATAGCATTGTTTAAACTGTTTTCTGATCTCCGTTTAATCACGCTAGTTTCTTTAGTTTCATTTTTAATTTATTTTACATATATTTTTAGTCAATGTCTTAAAATAAAGAAATTAAAATATATTTTGCAAATATTTTGTTCAAGGACTGAGATGAGCAATATGGCTTATTTTCTAAGATTTGCATTTTTAAGTGACTTCTGATACAGTCAGGTTTCATTCCATATATCTTTAATTACATTACTATGTAGTCTATTCAATCCAAATTGAAATTACTTAGCAAAACAATTGAAATTATACATAGATTTTTAAAAGAAAATATTGGATCGCTTCAAATGTTATTAGCTCATAAATTTTGAGGCGATCAGTGTTTGAGCATTTGCCATAGAAGATAATTTAAAATTATTGAAACACTTCACATATTTTTAAAACCACTTCAGTGGGGGAAATGATGACATTCTGAAAATGCCTGTAAGGGTGTAAAATTATCAGAGAACTTAAGTGCTTCAGTGTGAAAGTGATCGAGGTTCTTTGCTTGTACATCACAAAGCAATTGAAAATTACTGAAGTGGTTCAAGTGGTTCATGTTTCCAGAAGAGTTTTAGTCTTCACTCCTCAGAGTGCTTTAAATTTTTGAATGTCAGAATAATTCCACAAGGTTACATATGTACGTCTTGTCCTGATTATCAGTTTAGGAGTCAAGGTTAATATTGAAATTCTGAGCTGAGTCTAGGTAAATATAAAGTGATTGGAAATTGCTGATTTCAAGCAGCCCCAGCAAAAAGTCCATAAAGCCAGATCTACATTTGAAAACCATAGTCCAGAATTTAGTTCATTATTCAGAAAAATGAGGTTGGAGTGATTTTGAGGGGTACAGGTTTCTTTAGTCTCTGGTTAATATGAATATCAATTTCAATTGAAAAATGTTAGTCAAGGCTGAGTGCTGTGGCTCACACCCATAATCTCAGCACTTTGGGAGGCTAAGGCAGGAGGATAAGTGAGGCTAGGAGTTCAAGATCAGCCTGGGCAACATAGCAAGACTCTGCCTCTATCAAAAATTAAGGAAACGAAATAAGAATTAACCAGTCATGGTGGCACACTTCTGTAGTCCCAGCTACTCAGGAGGCTGAGGCAGGAGGATGACTTGAACCAGGAGTTCCAGGCTGCAGTGAGCTATGATTGCACCACTGCACTCCAGTCTGGGCGACAGAGAGAGACCCTATCTGAAACAAACAAACAAAAAAATTAGAATGCAATTTTTTTATAGTTACAAAAACTATCAAAATGCAGATAAATGGTGACAAATTTGTGATACTAGAGCCATAAGAATCCATATCAGATCTTCAGACTTACCAGTGATAAACACTATACTTTTAGAATTGTTTATGTGGAATCTCAGAATGTTCCATCAACTTATTTTAGCTTTGTCTTTTTCTGGATTTAGTATCTTTAATACCCAAACCACCTCATTTTAAGGTCATCTATTTCATGCTTTAAACATATATGGTCTGACAGGTAGCCATTTAACATATATTTACTGAGTGCCTAGTGTGTGCCAGACAATGTGCTGAGCACTAGGGGTATCATAAAGGCTTAGAGTTTTTGTCCTCATAAGGCTTAGAGTTAGAAAAAACTTTAGAAGGCTCAAAACCAAACATTATTTTACAAATAGAAAAGCTGAAACCCGGAGAAATAATGTGACTTGCTCATTGTCCCAATTTTAGTGTGAGAGGCAGAACAAAAACTATCTTTCAGCAAAAGCACCTCGCCACTAAACAATCTCACTTCCTTCGCCTGATTTCATTTAAATTTCACTTTCCTGGTATTAGTAGTCTTTTTGAAGTTTGTGAGAAGATAAAGTCAATGGGCTAGAGATTGACAGAAATACAATACTCATAAGTGCCAGTAATAATTTGGTTTCAGTTCCAGTCAAAAACATTATCAATGAATAATATAGACAAGTCCATTATGTCATTCTGAGTAATTGCTAATATCTGAAAATCTGCTTCAGATAATTGGGACTGAAAACCTGATATACTAACATTGTAAATGTTGGAAGAAGTATGAATGCATTATTGAATAAATATTATTACAAGATCAAAATTTCAAAATATAATGACGAGCACAAAATGTATGTATAAAAGTATTGAGAAAATCAAATCAAACATGCCGGTAATTGATTCATAGTATACTTCTTAATAATTTTAGTTAAAATATTACACATTTTTAAGCCAAAAGATGTTTCTTAGAATGGAAATCATAATGTAAGGAAATATATTGGAGATGTGATTATATAGTCATTGTAATCTTTATAGTGTTGTTTTTTGTGTGTTTGCATTCAAAACTACACAAAATAACTTTAGAAAGTCTTCAATTTTTAATAAGATAATTTAATTTAGAACATTATATTGACATGTAAAATTTTGTTTGGTAAATTCTTCACATCTTGTGAGAATGAACAAAAAGTCAAGCATACGAACTTCATGAGAAGGCAAAACTTTAAAATAAATTAAGCATATCTGATCTAGGCATCATACAAAATACAAAGAGAAAAAAATTAAAGAAGGACACTGCAGAGAGAATTGAGTTTTTCCAGCTATCAAGTCGAGCATTTCTGATCCTGAGGCAAGGATACAAAAAGGGAGCCAAGAATCATGTCTAAATATTTAAAAGTTATAGTTCAAGTTATCAAACTATCTTGATATTATATCTTCATAAAAACATAATTGAAAAGTAAAGGTAAGCTTATGGTTTCTAATAATTCAAAGCCATAAAATATTCAACATAATTGAACTTACACACTTACTCAGGTAATTACGACTTAATAAATGATTTTCACCAGAAAGTCTCTTGAAATGTTTTAATCCATTTAGGAAGACTAATTATTTTTTCAGTATAATGACTTTTCAATCTCAGTCTCACTAAATAAACAGGCGATAAGTGACAATTCAAAATTATAGAAATTAATATCATAAATTGATTCATATGAAAAAAGGAATCTGTTATTATTTGGGGTAGCTAATATGATGTTAGTGAATATCTAAACAAGGTGAGATAAGCAATAAGCCCAGAAAAACACCTTTACTATAAAATAAAGTCTAAATACTAAAATCTTTTAAAATGTGGAAATAGTGCCATCCACAACAGACCAACTCAAAGAAGATGCTACTCTTTATCATTATTGCTTAATACACATATGAAAAGCAAACCATTTTGGATTTTTTGAAACATGCCATGCAATTCAGATTTGTTTTTTATGATTTGCTGTCTAGCAACAGTTGAGTCAAATAAATGCAATGAGTGTGATTTTGCCTAAAACTGTGGGTCATAATACTATGTCATGCTGAAGCCAACATAGACAGTGTTAAGCAAAAATATAAAACCTGACAAATATTTCCAATAAGTACACCCAAACTGCAAACTCAGGGTAAAAACAAAGTGTGAACAATTTTACCTTAGTTATTTAAAACATACCCATAGAGAAGGGCTACAAGATACGTTACTTTTGTCATTAATGGAATTTGTGGGTGCTTCTGAGTTTTTAAAAATAATTTTCTCTAATTAGATAGTACAAATAAATGCTGTCTTTAAAACATCCTGAAAATGAAATAGCCCTATAGCAAGCTACAGAAATATTGATTTATGTTGGCACAAAATCACTAATTAAACTTCTCATTTTGTGTGGATGATCAACTAGCTTCAATTCTACCTAATAGTATTAAGACCTAGCTCACTACGTAGTCCCAAATAAATTCTCAAGGGAAGCTTTGTAAACAGTTTTGCAATAATCAAGATATTCTACGCCTACTCCATGACACATGTGGACCAATGTGAATTATACTAACAAATTTAGTAAATGGCACGTTGAAAAACAATTTTATTGATTCTTTGAAAAATATGGAGAATGGTTCATGTCGTTGGCTTATTTCACGTACTTAATTCAACCAATATTTTTGAGGACAGTTCATGGCCAGATGTGTTCCAGAGACGGGAAAGATGAAATGTAGTTCCTTTCTGAAGCTTATGGCCTTGGAAAGAGGGGAGAGGGTATGTATATATATACCCTGTATCAAAGATGATGCTTTAATGTGATTCACAGATGTATACACACACACACACACATATATATAAAATCAGTGTTTGCATGCAGTATATATTTATAGGTAGTTGATATATAAAGTATATATATAATGTACATACACATATATACACAAATAAATGCAGACACACTACACATATGTGTATATGTATATGTGCATATATATTCTGTGCATATTTATTCATTAGACAAATAGTAAGTTCAAGGAAAAATATACTTGTATTTGCTAGGACTTATCAAATAATTCAATATGCAGTATACTTGTAACAAGGGGGCCCGAACTTTTTGAGATAAAGTTGAAATTCAAATTCTCTGTGTGTTTGTGAAGTGTCTGCCTGCGCTCTCCTGGTTAGATCTGAGGCGGGAGAGGAGAACTTTGGGACAGTTGCCCCCAAATCCTCACCAAGGAAAGGGTGATTGTATTTGAAACTCAGTGCCGACACTTCTCATGAAGTAAACAGTTCAGTTCACTTGGCTGAGGCTTACTTTCCTCGTCCGTACACTAAAAATTTATTTCAAGGAACAAATCAGATAATTAAATGAGATTACATAAATTAATTGGTTGGCACAGTGTCTGACATATATTAATATAGTAAATGTTCAATTATAAACATATGTGTGCATGTGTATGTATACATATGTCTGAAAGAAATTAAAGTGCAGAAAGGTAAGTACAATGGCTCTTGACCACACAGATTAAAAATAACAGTGACCTTGAGAATCCAAAGCTTATGTCATTTCCACAGTCGCTTGAAACTCCTAAACTTTCAAAACCAGGGTCATCATTAATCTTCCTCGATGCCAAGGAATACAAATGGTACTGTTCACCTATTGTGTGTCAGACTGTGTACCAGGCATTTTGTATAGAATTTGTTAATTATTTGTAGTATTTGATCTTGACTTTGAATTGTATGTATATATTTTATCTATTATTTCTTACATGATTAAAAATTTTAAACAATTTTTGGCATAAAAATTATAATAGAGTCAAAAAATCTAATCTTCTATACAGACTCTAAAATGAAATGTGTAGGCACCTTTTTATACTCATTCAAATGAAAACATGTTATTTCCTAGAAACAAAATAGCAACTTATCAAATATCTGAAATTTATTTTGTACTTTATACTGCCCATAGCTAAATCCCAGTCATCCCATCTTGCTAAATGAAAAGAAGTATTACTATTTTAGTTTATAGTAACGTGCCTCTCAGAAATGCCTGCAAGACAATCAGTAACATTAATTGAACAATCACTTTGTACAAAATACTGTACATTACTAGATAGCCTTGATTTCACCAGTGGAGCCAAATAACCAGGCTGTCACAAATGTGTTGCTTGATATTGTTTTGGCATTTTAGTTAGTATTCTATTATTATAAGTCTGATTTTTTTAACTTATTATATAGCTACAAAATAATCTGCATATCAAATCATGTAGAATAGTGTCAATAAGCTATCTATACAAAATGAAAAATCCAATAGTCATAGCTTTCACTTTCAATCTACCATCTCTAGCTGGAATGAACTTCCTCAAACACAAATGCAAACAGATTATTCACCTGCTTCAAAGCTTTCAAGAGTTCTCCATCATTTAAATCACTCTTCCTAAAAATGTGATTCAAGAAACATCTGCAACAGAATCCCCAGCAATGTATTTTTTTAATGTGATTCAAAGATGATGCTTTGAATCTATTTTTTCAATGAACAACCAAGACAATTGTTTTGCACAGTAAAATTCCCTCTCTTCTTTCCTTCCTTCCTTCCTTCCTTCCTTCCTTCCTTCCTTCCTTCTTCCTCTTCATATTTTAATGGTTATGTTTTTATGGTTATGTAATTTTGGGAAGCATTCTTTATTTTCATTCTGAATATAGCTCTTTAGGGCTGAATGAGCTTTCTGTTTTGCCTAAATGCAGCGAGCAATACACTTTGCAGATAAGAAAGTTAACACACTATGTTGATTTCTGTAACATTGAACACTGCTGTTAGGAATTGGACCAATGCCAGGAGCCATTTCTCATTGACAATTAAACACCCATCAGCTGGTAACGATGACTCCTAGTCACTTGTGACACAGACCAGACAGAAGGGCTATGATCTGTGTGGAAAAGGTATTTTATCTCATTACTCATCCATGGAGCCATTCACTGCCTCAGAATGTTGAATGACTGGAGCCCTCCCTGAAGAGAAATCTCCAAATTATAAGGGGGTTTATGAGAAATATACACATGCTATTGTAAATAATATACATATGTTTTTATTTGATTTATGTATGTATGTTTTTGGTGAACATTAAACCTTTCCTTGGTTACTAAACTGTAGTTTTCAAAAGTTGCAAAAACTGTCACATGATATCCACACAGAAAGTTAGCATCAAAAGGTACAATTTTTGACACAGTATTTGCTTCTCAAAAGTTGATTTTAAAATATTAATATTATGTGTTAAAGAATTTAACTTTTATTCCACTCACAAAGTAAGTATTATATGTAGTTTGTTTAGAATATTTATTCTGCAAATAATGGTTTTCAGAACATAAACCTTTGGAAATCTGTACCACACACAAAAGAAGTTTGTTTCCTTCTTTTCGCTTTGTTTTTGAGGCAGTGTCTCCCAGGCTAGAGTGTAGTGGCATGATCATGGCTCACTGCAGCCTCAACCTCCCTTGTTTGACTAATTTTTTTGTATTTTTTTGTAGAGAGTGAGTTTCGCCATGTTACCCATGCTGGTCTTGAACTCCTGAGCTCAAGCGATCTGCCCTTCTCTGCTGCTGAAAGATCTGGGATTACAGGTGTGAGCCCCAGGTGTGATTTCCCACACAAGTTAAATAAGATTGATTTTAATACATTTTTAACACTTCTCTAGCAGTAATAATATGTAGCTATCCTGTTATTTTCTAAATAGAATTTATACTTTACTGAAAGACTTCGACTCTTCATGTTTTCACTCTTTCACAAGGAAATCAGCCAAGTTCTCAATCACAAAGAACAATTTGACAATCAATGAAATTGCATTTGTTCCCAATCGTCATAGACCATTGTCTAGAACATGGTTCCAGGGTATGGGGCTGTACTCTAGATAGGCTACCTTATTTAGTCTGTTTGTAAATTATGAGAATTTAATATCATAAAACAAAAAAAGTAACCAAAGAGTGTGCATTTCTGAAAATGTCCTCTTTGCATAATTTTCATCTTTAACTTCTTGAGTTACATACTTCCTCAAGATGCCATTATCCTACTGTACCCAACATAGTTGCTGTGTGTTTTGAAAAGTTTATAATTATAGGAATAAGAACTACTTTGCTTCTTTACATAGGTCATTAAATCCTGGGAATTAAGTTTTACCTTTAATGCCAAAATAATGACTGTTGATTTGTATTTATTTTATTTGAATTAAGGTACAAGTGTTTTTTTTTTGTTTTGTTTTGTTTTTCTACACATTACAACTAAATTATCTTATTGGCAGATAAAGAAAAAATAATTATATATGATCCATATTTAACTAGTATGAGGAACAGAGAAATATGAACAGACATTCAATGTTATAACAAATTTTGATGATATATTAGACTTTTGGGGAAAATGCTCAATTTTTCTCCAAATTCAAAAACTCTGAAATGCATGTAATTCAACAAATACTTATTATGTACTTTTCACCATAATGACGTACTTATATATTTCTATATCATTTCCTTTGAAAACTGAGTCTAATACAGTTTATTTTACATGTAAGAAAATAAGTTTCAGAGAAGCAAGGAACCATGAATTCCAACTAGTAAGATTCTGAAAGAACTTTGTCGGGGGCTGAAAAAAGTATATGAGATAATTTTTTTTTTTCTTTTAGGCCAGAATTTCGCTCTTGCTGCCCACGCTGGAGTGCAGTGGCACAATCTCGGCTCACTGCAACCTCCACCTCCCAGGTTCAAGCAGTTCTCCTGCCTCAGCCTCCCAAGTAGCTGGGATTACAGGTGTGCACCACCACTCCCAGCTAATTTTTATTTTTATTTTTTTTGTATTTTTAGTAGAGATGGAGTTTCATCATGTTGGTCAGGCTTGTCTTGAACTCCTGACCTCAAGAGATCCACCTTCCTTGGCCTGGGATTACAGGTGTGCTGAGCCACCGTGCCTCGCTGAGATAGAAATTTTAAACAATAGTTCCTATAAAGGAAACTGTCTTTTGCATAGAAAAATGTGGTCTAAAATCTCTGGTTAAGGATAATTTTTAATAATATAACACTAACATTTACTTGTATGAAAATCATTAATATACCATTAAAATGGTGCCTGATTTGGTATCTGGTAAAAGTTTGCCTCTTTCTCTTAGTTCTTGGAGCACCATGGATGAAGCTGAATTACTGTAATAAGATTTTGTACTCTGTACTTCAGCATAGTGGTTAAAAGCTTTGGGTCACACTGCCTGGGTCAGAATGTTTACCCTGGCACTTACCGGCTGAGCCTAGGTTGGCATGCTATTTATACTTTCTGTCCCTCAGCTTTACTATTTGTTAATAAAAATGTAAATATCACTCATTTTGATGTGTGGATTAGATGATACATTGGCATTTATTGGTAGCTCTTAATCTTTGTTTTTTAAAAATTATTGAAATATTATGATTAATAGTTTAGTCTTTACCAGATAGCTGAAATATGAATATATATGCATTTAATTGTTACAAATTCCCTTTACATAATTTTTGCTAGGTTCTATATTACTTTTCAAAAGTTTTTTTTTTAATATATAACATATATATAATGTGTTTTGCTTAGAACTAAAAGGTACTTTGTTTACCTATCAATAATGCATTAAATAGATTTAATTGATTAACAAATGAATGGATGCTAATGGTTTAGATTGTCTGCCAGAATTGTTGCCTAATGCCAAGAAACAATGAATGGTGCAAAATGCAAATTTGATTGAAAAAAAGTGTTCTATTTAGGTATTTATGGGCATGACTCTAAAAATAGTCATTCCAGAAACAGTTTGTAAAGTGCATAGTGATTTGTGTTATGATCTGCTTATGATAATTTGTAAAGCACTTCAATTGCCACAACATCAAAATTGATTTTTTGGGGGGAGCATTTTGAAGAGTGTTAAAGGGCAAGGGTTATAAATATACACAAATCAGAATCATATTCCTATTTGACACATTTGCCTGACATGCCTCCATATACCATAACTTACCTTTCAAAATGTAGAAGAACTAGATTGTGAAAGACTGTGAGAGATGTCAAACTACAGTGCCTAACAGCTCTTATCTTTGGACAAGTCATGGTCCGTGATCATTAAAGTTCCCTGATCTTGCCTGCAACAGTGTGAAAATGCAAACATAGAGGTCGCACTGCCAATCATTACTTAAGGTTTTGTTGCCTTTTGGAGCAGTCACCATAGCAATGGAAGTGAATTCATTAAAAGTCTATGGCTCCCTAACACAATGGAAAAAAATATGGCCTCTAGGAGGGAGGGAACCTTTAGCTCTCCAGTTAATTCCAACTGACTCTAATGATTAAATTAATTAGCAAATGAATGAATGCTCATGGTTAAGATTGTCTGCCAGCATTGCTTAATGCCAAGAAAAAAATCAACTAATGGTGCAAAATGCAAATTTTATTGAAAAAAATGTATTCTATTTAGGTATTAAAAGCATGACTTTATAAATTTTGTGCCTTCCACATTATGGAAGGATATATGATATAGCCTTTTTCCTCTGAAAATATATCTTTTAAAAAATGTTTCCATAGAAAAGTGTGAGTATGTATTTACAATGATGAAGAAAGGATAAGATTAATGTCAGGAATGAACGTAAACATATTCTTTATATAAGGATTTTGTACATCAAAAAACAAAAACAACTGTGGAATTGTTTTCCTACTATAATTCCTGGCCCCTATCTCCCCAAAATATTAGTATAGAAGTTGTATTATACATTTGCTTTACATTGATTAACATATTTATATAATTATTTCCTCCACTAGTTTCTTACTTATCTTTCTTTTCTCCCTTTACTTTGTCTATAGATGGATATCACATATCTGAAATATAAGCTATGTATAGTTTTATTGAATATAATTTCTCCCTTATTATTAGCAACCATGAGTAGGAATTATTTCTTCCTGAAAATACCAACTAAAGTTTACAACATGTAGTTAATACAGTTAATATTTTCATTGATGGTGATGATATTTTAAAAATTTGTCTGTTACTTAGACAAACAGTTGACTTAGAACATTTAACTTTTACTTTTCTTCCTATTCGTTGGTGGCCCCGGATAGGTCAATATAAGTTTTCTTACCTATGGTCTATCCCATTTCCAATTTCGCATCTTCTAGTCTACCTAACCTCTAATCAAGTACATTAACTATTTATTGTGAGTATCTGTGTGCTGGATACTTTACTTATAGCATCTGAATCTTTACAACATCTTGTAAAGTAGGCATTTATTGTCCAACATTGATGAAAACAGTAGAGTTTGGAACAGGATGTGTGACCTGCCTATAGTTGCCCAATTAGGATGTGGCAGATCCACAATTGACTCTTGTTTCCAGAGTGAAAAAAAAAAAGGGAACACAGCCCCCTTACTAACTGTAAACTTGAACTAGCTGCTTTACCTCTTTGATCTGAATTTCTTCTCTGTATTAACTGTAACATCAATCTTGGCCTAATTTCCAGAAGTCGTATGTGGTGATGAACATAGCTGCTTTCCAGCAATGGACACTGAAAGGTGTGCCTTTCTTTGTGGTTATTTTTTCCTCCTCTCTCTCTGTTTTGTTTTTACTATTTTCCCCCTTATCTGCCTCTCTGGTATGGAAGGGTAAAACGTATGTCCAAGTTTAATTTCTGGTTCAATTTTGCTACAACCTACATGATACTGGGGACATTACCTTCTGAACCAGTTTTCTTATTTCATAAGCAAGGGATACAAAGATAGACTACGTATGCTGTTTGGTAAAAATCAGGGATTCAATAAATGTTGGTTCTTTCTTATTCTCTTTGCTTTGTGAAACATGAAGCTCTGTGTAAATATTAGGTACTAGTAGTATTATCAGAAACTAAAAATTAATGACACCAAAATTATATTTAATTTGATACCCAGATAGACTCAGAAGAAATCAATTAACTTCTAGCTTTTCAAGTGCTATTTGCCTATAGGATGCCATGATTACCTCCTGATTATTTAGGAATCAGCACTTATCTGATGGGGGAAAGAAAAAAAAAAAAAACTCTTTCTCTGTACTCCACCCTTTCAGCTGTTGGTTGTACATTAATTTCTCGTAAATTATTTGGGCATTGGTTCTTTCCAAATACTCTTCCAATGCTGGGATTTTATTATTCTAGACTTAAATCTTGATTCTTTATATATTAATTATTTTCATCTTACCTATGAAATCTAAAGATCCAATTCTCCTGTTAAATTAGCTAGTTCAGCATTCTCTTAGCTGCTTTACCTTACCTCTGTTCCAGTCCCCTTTGACGACTCCACACTGTCCTAAAAAATCACTTTACTTACTGTTTTTCCCATGTCAACTCTCCTTCAGCCCCACCATACTTCTCAGCATTTTCCTTCTTTCCTGGGCCTATTTTTCTCACTCTTTAATTTCACCACTACTTTGTCTCTCTTATTTTCTAACTCCTGAGTCTCCTCCCTTTAGTTCCTCTAATATTCATTGTGATCTTTTGCCACTTCTTCCCAGCTATGATCCAATCTCCTCTCTTTCAAATCACAAATGACTATTTTTTTTTTACATGATACAAAGAAGATAAAGGAGGTAGGTAGTATACTTTTAAAGAGCATAAATATTTATATAATGGAAAATATATGGCAAAAGGAAGACTAGGGGCTTGAAAGTGGTTCGTGTGGATAGTTATAATTTTCTATGGTGAGTATATTTAAAATATTCAATTTCCAGTGCTAAGGATTAGAGGTTTGAAGTGTGTCCAGGAAACAAAAACATGGCTGAGGAGATTGGAGAAATCATACCCTTCAAAGAGGTAGTGCAAAATTAATTCTGCATTTTTAGTGCTTTCAATTTTTCACATGTGATTCTATTGTTATGTTTCTCTTGTCATTTGACAACCATGCAAGGTGGCTTGCTGATGTTATCTTTCTGTGTTTTATTGTTAGTTGCATAGAATGTATTTAGCTATTCATGATGCTGTCTGTTTTCTGGTATTCCTCTTGCCTTTTAAGTCTTTGTTTTTCCTGTTCCCTGTTCAAGATGAATTTGCAGTATTTTTCCTGGTATTTGTGAGGTTGAAACATATGATGTTGACATCTCTTTTTGTCAAATGTCAAATTTTTGAGGATTTTTTTCTTAGATATCTTTGAAAGTAAAATTTATATTTGAATGTGCAAATCGGTAACAAATTAAAGAGACTTTAGTAAATTTCCTGCTAAATTCTCATGAAATACTTATTGGATTTCTCAATATATGTAAATACATGCCTCTGTGAAATAATTCCAATGCCTCCATTTATAGAATTGTAATAAAGTTTCACACATGTCATCTTTTTTTTGTGCAATTTACATCAAAATTGTGCTAGGTAAAGCAGATATTTTTCCTCCCATTTACAGATAAGGGCTTCCAGAAGTTTCATATTCTCAAGGTTATATAGCTAGAAAGAAATTGAGACTGAAATTTTCAGGTTCACTAAGTTTATTCATAATTCATTGCTTTTCCACAAAAATGTAATGTCTCTTGTCTAAGTTCAGGCTGCCACAACAAAAAATCACAAACTGGGTGGCTTATAAACAGAAATTTATTTTTCACAGTTCTGGAGGCTGAGAAGTCCAAGATCAAGGTGGATTTGGTGTCTAGCGAAGGTCAGTCTTCTTTGTGAAGCCCCACTTGGTGCAAGGGCTAGGTAGCTGTCTTTGATTTCTTTTACGAGGGTGCTGATTCTAATCATGAATGCTCCACATTCAAGGTATAATCACCTCCCAAAGGCCTCACGTTACAACATCATCACCCTAGGGGTTCAGATTCAGGAATCTGTGTAGGGGTGAGGGGGCAACACAAATATTTAGACCATAGACCTTCCTATATATAAATACTTATAGAATGTGAAACTGCTTCAATGCCTTTAATTTAAAAGTCATTTATATTTTCTATATTCATTATCATAATATCTATCATGTGCCAGCCACTCTACTTATATTATTTATTGTCTTTACTACAGATCTATAAGCCAAGTCTAATTAGATGAAGATGGTGTCAGAGTATTTTAATAACATGTCCAAAGTCAAAAACTTGAAAGGACATAGTCTTGCATTTAACTTATTCTACATATGCCTCCGTGTGTATGATGTCTACTACCATATACTGTATAATTTTTAAGAGTTTTAAATAAATTATTTAAGACCACTTTGTTTTACAGTTAGAAAACATAGTTCATGACAATTATCTAGTTAAAAGAAAAAGAGTGAAAAGAAAAAAGTAAGTGGTAATATAGCATCAATAGAAGTTCTAGCTTAGGTACTCTCTAAACTCATTTATCTAATATTTATTTTTGCATCAGGGAATTTGTGATCATATCAGTGACTTGGACACACATGCAATGGCCTGCCTACAAGCCACCAATGAGGCCAACTGCACATTGAGAAAGATACATGTTGCCGTTAGATAGCTCAGCAATGTTTCACATAAACATACGCAGGTGCACATACACACACACATTGCTCATCATCCAACCAGTCACATTTCAATTATATCAACTGTATTTGTGTTTTCCAGTGCTGTGTAATAATGTATCACAAACTAAGAGGTGTAAAGCAACATGAATTTCTTTTCTCACAGTTTCCATGGATCAGGTGTTTGAGTACAACAAATCTGGGTCCTCTGCTCAGGATCTCCATATCTGCAATTGATGTGTCAAGTCCGTTGTGCTTCTTTCTGAAGCCTAAAGTTGTCTTTCAAGCTCATGTGGTTGTTGATAAAAATTGATTTCTCTCAGTCGGAAGACTGAAATCCCTTTTTCCTTTCTGGCTGTCAGCAGATGGGCACTCTCATTGACTAGAGGCCACCCTCATTTTTTTTGCCAGGTGATCTTCTCACGAGTCCTCTCACAGCATGACAGCTCACTCCAAGTCTAAAAGAATGGCCCCTCCAGTCTGCTAAGACAAAGCCTTATAAGATAATCATAGTAATGAATATACCATCACCTTTGCCATATTCTATTGGTTAGAGGCAAGTCTCAAAATTCCACCCATACTTCAGAGGAAGAGGCTGCAAAGGGTATATCTCATTGGGTGTCATCTTAGAATTTTGTCTGACATAATAACTTACACGATTGATTTTTTTTTTTTTTTTTTTTTTTGAGACAGAGTCTTGCCCTGTCACCCAGGCTGGAGTACAATGGCGCAATTTCAACTCATTGCAACCTCTGCCTCCCGGGTTCAAGCGATTATCCTGCCTCAGCCTCCCAAATAGCTGGGATTACAGGCATTCACCACCATGCCCAGCTAATTTTTTGTATCTTTAGTAGAGACATGGTTTCACCATGTTGGCCAGGCAGGTCTCAAATTCCTGACCTCGTGATCCACCCACCTTGGCCTCCCAAAGTGCTGGGATTACAGGCATGAGCCACCGTGCCCAGCCACAAGATGGAATTTTCTAAGAAGAGCAAACAAGTGCCAAATTCTCTTTACACTAAGGCTGATAGGAAAATGACTTAATAATAGAGAACCTGATACCAGGTACCTGTTCATAGAAAATCAAGTTTTTTCCTTCTCCACCTATGGTAAATAGCTGATGTGCTTTCACTCACTACTTTCTGTTGAAAATTGTGTCTTGCCATTGTCTTTTGTTGTTTTTCTTCTACAAGTAACCTAACATATTTCTAGTAATGTGAGTAGATGGAAAAAAGTAATTATTAGTGCCAATTAAGTTGAATACATTTTTTTCAATATGAGAATAAAATTTCATCAACTATAATGAATTTAAAATCATGTCTATCCATATTTTGTTTCCATTTGATTGCATAAGAATACAAGTAGTTTTCAACATATTCTTAAACATTTCCTTATTTATTTATTTTCTGTAAATTGTTTTTGGCTTTAGCCAAGACTATAATAAGATGACTTCTCACAATAATAGCATTTCTGAGAAAACAGTTTCCCAATGGGTAGTTATATTCAATTGCAAGAGTTTCCACTCCCTGAGAATTCAAGAGTCACAGTCTAAGATTTACTAACAGTGGGTCAGTATATTATGAGGGAAGTCTTATTTGTAGTTCAGTATCCTCTATTAGCTGAGGGTATGAGTGACTATAATACTGATGATAATTTATTGCATAACAAAAGATTTTACTATTGTAGCATTTAAATTAATCATGTAACAGGGAGGATCTTTTCTGTTCCTATTCATTCAAAGGCATTTGTTCACATCGTATCTCTACTTTCTCATGTCATAGAAAACATTAGACATGATTAGCTGCAGGTATCTGTGCCTCATGATATCCAAGCAAAGTCCTTTTTATATTTCATCTTATAATTGTATTTGCAACTTAATGTTTGAAGTGTCAGTCTTTGTAAAATTAGCTCATCTTGTTATGATTTAGAGCTTTGATGTAAGTGAAAGGCTTCGATTGCAATGCAGAGTCACATCTGAGAGTAAACTGCATAGACAAAGAGACTTACAAGACTAGTAAATCAAATACTCTGAGCTGTCTATGTGGATTATGAGATACTATTTGCATAACTTTGAAGTATTTATACTGATGAAATTACAATAATTAAAATCATTGCTGTGTCAATTGCTAGATGCCACAAGGCATAGCAATTACTAGCATGCAAATCAGACTTTGTGTAAGCATTTTAAGGAATAATTACCTTATTTGATTCAGATGTGCCTGAAAGGCATTAAGAATCATTTGAGCTATTTTTCCTTCAACAATTTTAAGGCTTGTAGATAATGTTGTTGTTATTATCAATTATTTACTTTTGTGTATTACTTTTCCTTATTTTGGTTGAAAGTAAATGCCATAGACAGAATAAAAACATACAACTTTGCTGTATCTAAAAACAATTTACAGTATCAGTTAAATCTGCATCTCAGTTCAGCAACCACTTTTCTTTCTAATGGGTTTTACTTTGCTATGTCATCAGTTTCATGCTAAATAGCTAATGTATACCCAATGTCTACATTCCCGCAATTTAAGATCAGGGCTGTGAACTGCAAGAAAATACTAGAGTAAAAACTCAAGACATAAGAAGTTGAAGAATATCCTCACAAATATATTTGCCACAGAATATGTATAGGTGGTCACTTAGCCAGTTCAAAATTTTAGTTTGCAAATTGCAAATGTTTTACCAACTAAAATTGGCACCAAACTTTATACATGAAACCAGATCTAATATCGTATCAGGTAATTGAATGATATGATTGAATTGAATTGAGTGATAATTTAGAAATCATGAAATACTTTTTTCAAGACTTTGGGTAAAGTGGATAGTTAATGCAGGCTTACTTACACATCATTGTTTCCTTAACAAAATATCAAGTCCGAACTGTTTTTTTCCCATTGTGTAAATAATAAAAATAAAAAGATTTTTTTTAATGTATCGTGTATAATAATTGAGTTGTGTGTCACTGAATCAAAGCAGAGATTTTTATGAGAACTATTGCCTAACTTGCTTTCTTTCTTGGGCCCTGCTCAATTCCCTCATGACTCTTAATAAATAGTGTCTATAAATGGCTACAATTTTATTTTATTCTTTTGAAAATTCAGGCTGTTTCATGAGCAAAGCTTTGCTATTTTAACATGTGTTACTTTGGTTGTCTTCTGAAAGATCCTGAAAATATACCAGATTTTGTATTTCAGTTAGTTGAAAAGTTAACCAAAAATTAGTTTTCTTGATTATCTGTACAAATTATCTTTGCATTTTGGATAGATATGGGAATGATTTCTGTTTTTTATTTTACAAAAGACATAAATATCTAAAAACTATAACATTCATTTACAATATATCTTGAAAATTAATTTTAGATTATTTAAGTTAACGTAATTACTTGCTTTGGAAAATATGTTCTGTGAACAGAACATATGTACAGGGGAGAAATTAATAATGAACATGTGAGTTTTGTGTTTCACATTTTTCTAGATCTATTGCTAGTTGTACAACTGATATGCAGTCTCTAGTGAGACACAAATTAATAGACAGACAAACAAGTGTTCCTCCTCATGAAAAGCTCCTGGAAGAAAGTTTCTAAAATTCTGTGAGGAATATTTTTAAGTATATTTTAGAGCACTCATTAAATATTTGTTCCTTGAGTGAGTAAAGACATATAAGAAAAAATCACATTTACTAGAATACACTTTTTGGAAAAATTCAGAAAAGTAAGGTTTTTTTTTTTGTTTTGTTTTGTTTTTAGCAGCAAAACATTCCATTGCCATATATCACAAACAAAAAAGAAAGTTTGAATTTTATCATGACAATTCTATATGATATTAATAGTAGGATACCAAATTTGGATACTTTTTGCAACAAAAAGTGTTGAAATATAGAAAAGGACTATGAGGCATAGAGGTTCTTATAAAAATAAAGCTTGTGAAAAATTCTAGTTTCTGCAACCACTGGAAATTAAAAAGGTTTATTGATTTTCCATTTCAATATATTTTTAAATCTATTCTTCTTTGTTCTGGCCTCACTTTCCTGTTGAGTGACTGCGGGTAACCCATTTGACTCTTGCAATGTATTTTAAGCCTCATTTTTATTATTTTAAATGAAGCTCTCATAGATACATTTCTTCCCATTCTTTTCTATCTTACAAATACCATAGAAAATAAAGTTCCTTTGATGACTCTTAATTAGGTTGACTTGCAACAACATTTTTGTGACTTAATTACAAGGCTGTTATAGCCCATCCTGAAGTAAAAAATATTTATTTGTTCCCTATGGCGAAATAAATTGATCATTAACATGTACACACTGGTTAGAAAGTTAGGCAACATGAATACTTTTATCATCACAACGCATTTGAATAATGGTGTCATTACTGTCAGTTCTCTCTTTAATAACAGATAGATGTGCTTAACCACAATGAATCATAGCTCTCTAGAACACATTGAGTCAAAATTTTAAAAACAATTTAATTTCTTTTAATTTCCTAACATTTTCTGTAGAGATCCTGGTTTAAAAATTAGTGCTGACCAAATTATACACCACTTTTTTGTCTTGATATGCTAAAAAAAAAAAAAAAGGAAATGGCATAATAGACCACCTGACTCTAGATGATTTTATTTCATATTTATATTTATTTTGCATTGAAAACATATGCTTACTGCATATGCTTTAGGATGATGTGCTTATATTTATGTTCATATTCTCAATGATTGCAGGATAGCATTATGCTACAGACCTGAGCATACAATGGAGCATAAACCTTTTATGATTCAGAGCAATAATTCAAAACAATTCCAATTTCAGTACTCCTTAGAGAACATTTTAAAAATGGAATCCCATTCTCTCCCCCAGAGTTGCAGAATCAGTAGCTAAGGGAAGTCAACCTTGGGACTCTGCATTACAAGGAAATTTTCTAGAGATGCTTATCCACAGCCCGGTATGGTAATCACTGTCAAGTTTCAGTCTGCATGGAGGAGCCCCAGACAGTACATATGTGTCGCTGAGACCACAAAGTAGGGGAGAGATGGGAACTTAAAGCTTGGTTAACCATGTCTTTTTTCTTTTTCCTCCCTAAGGCCAATAAACTTTTACTTATTTTATATCCAGCTTCAGTGAAAAATTTCACTACGCAAAAAGATTTGTAGTCAAAAATAATTTATTGAACTGGTGCTTTTTCAAGTTGACTTTTTGGCTTTTAACAACTAGTTTCATCTTTAGTACAGATTTTTCCCATACATATATAGAAATAAATGGATATTTTCTTAACACGAAAATGAACAAATATATATCAGAAAACAAAATTGAGCAGCATGCTTGATGAAATGGCAGAATTTCTAAGAAAATCAGAAACCAGACAAACTTGCATATTATTTATGGTACATTGTAATATCATTTTGGAGGGCTACTTGAAGCAGTGAACTTAAGAATTAAACTTAAGTTTTATATGCTATAAAGAGAACTTAAAAAAGGATAATTTATAAGTCCAAGAAAATAAAGTAAGCAAAATTAGATAATAGCATTGTATAGCCAGTTAAAATTTAGTAGGGTAGCTAGTTAAAATTTAAAGTATCAAATGCAAAACCTTTATCTATGTAAATTCTAAAAATAAAGGTGAATCATCAGGGAAAACAGACAATTGAAAACAACAATAAACACTGTAAAATATTTAAAACCTCACAATAAATACTCAGAATCTGTATGAAGAAAAGCATGTAATGCTATGCAAGGGACAGTATAGGATGATAGAGAATAATACAGATATGTCTTACTTTTGAAGGAATACAGTGTTATAAAAGTGATGAAAAATACTATAGAGATACTTCAAGTGTCTCAAAATCAACCTATATATTCAATGAAACTTCAATTAAAAAACAAACAGCATTGACTGAAGGTATTTGACAAAAATTGTAAAGTTCATAAGAATAAAAATAGAATCAGAAAATTATGAAAATGAAAGAAATGATTACATGATAAAAGTGATAGAAGGTAAAACCTAACACAGAGATATATGAAATTCTAGTCACAAAAATTAACATAATATTAGCACTGCAATGAATAGACAAAGGAGTCAAGAAATTAAGCAATATATGTATAAGAACACTTCAAATCGATAGAGAAAAGACAGCATTAAAAATATGTTAGAAGAATTCTGTTTCTGGGCAACAGAGAATAATAAGGACTAGAAATACTTTCCTTCCTGAAACCATTAAAAACCAAACAAAATCCATAAAACAATCGTTTCAGACATTGAACACTGAACAATATAAGACAATTTTCACTGAGAGCAATTGAAGCAAGTCCTAAAATTGCCCCAGTTTACCCGATTCAAGGACACAGTGCAGCAAGGGACAACCAAGACAGAGTTCAAATTATCTCCTCAGTTGAGAAGCTAGAGCTGGGAATTTAGGGCAGTCACAGAAGCTAGAATTCACAGGACAAATTAGGAAAGAAGTGAGTGATCCCCAGAGAATTCTGGAGTTCTGCAAGGCAATCACCCTTAAGTCTTCATCTGAGTATTGATCAGTGCATGCAGGTGAGGAAACTACCTAAGGTTGAGGGGAAAAAAAAAGAGCAGAGGAAACAGTCCCAAATAACTCATAAAAGGCAGGAAATTTGCATTGCCATCAGCCAGAGTGGAAAATCTTATAATTCACTGGACATTGGGCAAAGTACTCAGGGGGATATTGTATCAGGATTCAGGCAAAATTAGTTTTAGACTAAAGACTGATTTGATCTTGAACATAAAAGTTTAAAAGCAAAACTCAAATGGCTCACATTGTTTCTAACTAATTAAACTACATTTCGGTACAAAACTCATTTCTAGAAATGTAAAAATATCCAGCACTCAGAAAGACAATACTAAAAATGGTTAATATTCAATAAAACTCATTAAGGATACCAAGAAATAGGAAAATACAACCCACAATAAAGAGAAAATCAACCAATAATGATGTAGTGAAAATGGAAAGGTTATAGAATTCACAGAAAGAGACATAAATCAATTATAACTGTAGTCCATAAATTCAAGGACATAAGGAAGAAATTGAGTTTGTATGTCAACATGTAGATGCTATAAAAAGAGACACTATGAATATAAAGAAAGAATAAAAAACAGTGGAATGGTAAATATAAAACATATTTTTCTTATTTTTAAATGTCTTTTAAGATAATTGACCAGTGATATGGTTTGGATTTGTGTCTCTACCAAATCTTCTGTTGAATTGTAATCCCCAATGTTGGAGGTGGGATCTGGTGGGAGGTGATTGGATCTTGGGGGTGGATTTCTCATGAATGGTTTAGCACCATCCCTTAGTGCTGTTCTTGTGACTGGTGCATGAATTCTTATGGAATTTGTTTGTTTAAAAGTGTGTAGCACCTCCCCTACTCTCTCTTTCTCCTGCTTTGGCCATGAGCTGTGTCTGCTTTCACTTTATCTTCTGCCAAAATAGTAAGCTTTCTGAGGCCTCTCCAGAAACCAAGCAGATGCCAGTATCATGCTTCCTGTACCATCTGCAGAACCATAATTCAATTAAACCTCGTTTCTTTATAAATTACACATTCTCAGGTATTTCTTTGTATCAACGTGAGAATGGATTAATACAGAAAATTGGTATTAAGGAGGGTGACATTGCTATAAAAATACCTGAAATGTGGAAGCAGCTTTGGAAGTTGGCAAGGGCGGAGGTTGGAAGAGTTTATAGGGCTCAGAAGAAGACAGACAGATGAGGGAACTTTTGGAATGCTTAGAGACTTAAACTGTTGTAACCAAAATGTTGATAGTGATATGGACAGTGAAGGCTAGGTTGATGAGGTCTTAGATGGAAATAAGAAACGCCTTGGGAACTGGAACAAAGGTTACTTTTATCATGCCTTAGCAAAGAATTTGGTTGCTTTGTGCCCCTGCCCCAGGGATCTGTGAAATTTTGAAACTTCTAGCAGCCAAGCATTCATGATACGGCCTGGCTGCTTCTAACAGCCTATGCTCATATGTATGAGCAAAGAAACCATTTAAAGCTTAAACTTACATTCAGAGAGGAAACAGAGAAAAAAGGCTGGGAAAGTTTCCAGCCTGACTATGCGGTAGAAAAAAAAAAAAAAAAAAAGCCCATTTTTAGGGGGGAAATCCCCCGCAGAAATTTGCATAACTAAGAAGAGGGCAAGTGCTATTAGCAAAGACAATGGGGAAAAGGCCTTGAAGACATTTCAGAGAACTTCATGACAACCCCTCCCATCACAGTTCCAGAGGTGTAGGAAGACTGAGTGGTTTCTTTGTCAGCCAGATCCAGGGCCCTGCTGCCTTGTGCAACCTCAGAACACTGCTCCTTGCATTCCAGCCACTCCAGCTCCAGCCATGGCTCAAAGGGGTTCAGGTACAGCTCAGGCTGCTATTCTGAAGGGCAAAAGCTGTAAACCTTGGTGTCTTCCATGTGGTGTTAAGTCTGCAGTTTCACAGAATGCAGGAGCTGAGGCTTGGTAGCCTGCGCCTAGATTTCAGAGGATGTATGGAAAAGCTTGGGTGGCCAAGAAGAAGCCTACTACAGAAGCAGAGCCCTGATGGGGATCCTCTACTTGAGCAGCTTGGAAGAAAAATGTCGGTTTGGAGCCCCCACACAGAATCCCCACTGAGGCACTGCCTAGTTGAACTGTGAAGAAGGGGGCCACCATTCTACAGATCCAACAATGTTAGATCCACTGACAGCTTGCATTGTGTGTCTGGAAAAAACACAGATAGTCAATGCCAGCTCAAGAGAGCAGCCCCGGAGGCTGAACCCTGCAAAGCCACAGGGGCGGAGCTACCCAAGGCTTTGGGACTCCACTTCTCACACCAGTGTATCCTGGATGTTGGATATGGACATGGAGTCCAGGAAGATCATTTTGGAGCCTTAAGATTTAATGACTTTCCTGTTTGGTTTTGAACTTGCATGGGGCCTGTAGCTCCTCTCTTTGGGCCTATTTCTGCCTTTTGGAATGGGAATATTTATCCAATGCCTATACCCCCCTTGTATCCTTGGTGTAACTAACTTGTTTTTTTATTTTATAGGCTCATAGGTGAAAGTGACTTGCCTTATCTCAGATGAGACGTTGGACTTTGGACTTTTGAGTTAATATTGGAGTGAGTTGAGACTTTAAGGGACTATTGGTAAGGCATGATTGTATTTTGCAATGAGAGAAGGACATGAGATTAGGGGGCCAGAGCAGAAAGATATAGTTTAGATCTGTGTTCCCACCAAATCTTCTGTGGAATTGTAATTCCTAATGTTGGAGGTGGGACCTGGTGAAAGGTGATTGGATCTTGGGGGTGGATTTCTCATGAATGGTTTAGCACCATCCCCTTGGTGCTGTTCTCATGATTGTGAGTGAATTCTTGTGAGGTCTGAATGTTTAAAAGTATGTAGCACCTCCCCCTTCATTCTCTTGCTCCTGCCCTGTAAGAGATGCTGGCTCCCCCTTTGTCTTCCACGGTGATTATAAGCTTCCTGAAGCCTGCCCAGAAGCTGAGCAGATGAAAGCATCATGCTTCCTGTATAGCCTATGGAACTGTGAGCCAATTAAACTTCTTTTCTTTATAAAGTACTGAGTCTCAGGTATTTCTTTATAGCAATGCAAGAAGACACTAATACAACCATTTAAACAAAAATAATCAAGTTTGGGATTTTCAGCATATTGAGAAGTAAAATGTATGTTAACAATAGCACATAAACTAAAAAGGGGACAATGGAAGCTTATTCTTATATGACTCATCTAATATACGTCCCATGGATGTCAAGAGACTGCTTTTCCTACTCTGAACTACACTTGTCACCTAAGCATGAAAGCATGACTGCTTGTTTTCACCAATTTCCTAAATTGTACATGAAGTCTCCTTTGATAACATTTAGACATTAGTTCCCCAGCACAGACCAGGAGAACCTACATCATATAGTTGGTTGATCTCACAAGTTACATTTTCTCTCTCAGGTTGTCCATGTTAACTGCTCCCTTTTACTTCACCTCAACCCTCTCATGTAAATCAACCCTGAAAAATTAATCTGACCACCACTTCACCAAATCTATTATGATTATAAATGAGTTCCAGATAACATGGAGAAGGGTCTTCTATTAAACAAACAAACAACAAAACTAATGAAGCAGCTGAATCAATAGGGAAGTTATTTTTAAGTATAAAATAGAAACTTCTTAACCCAGGTACCAAATTATCAGGTCATTAGATGTACTTTCCTTTATACTGAAATTTCAAGTAACTTACCAATATTGAAAATACATTTGTGTTAACTCTCCCTTTGTCTTCTTGGTATGTTTGCCATGACCTAAGATAAAGAATTTTTTTTTCAATTGAAATTAAACGTACCTCTTTTAAAAGGCTGGAAGATTGAAATGGAATTACATACCATGAAGGATTTTGAAATGGCTGATATAACCTGTAAATTTGATAAGCATTGTGCAGAATAGCATTTCCTCTACAAACTTCTTCATTTGTCTTCTGATTTCACATTTCACAGAGACTATTGATTCCTTCTGAGCAAAGTATAATGGACCTGTGAACAATCTGCGATCACTCTCTAGTTCCTTTTGGTATTACAACACTAAATCTGAAGAGCTTGTCTTCCATGCATGAATAAATGAAAAGAAAGAATATCATCAGGACTCAATGGAGAGTTTCCTTAAGGCAAATTTATTCATGCTATATAATACTTTAAAAATAATATCTGCTTTGATTTTAAAAATAAATAAAACAGTAAAATGGCTATATTAAGCAAGAGAGGACTACTTAAAATAACAAAATAGCATGGAAAAAGAAAGTATAATTAAATAAAATAAGTAATAAAAGCAATGTACAGTAGACTTTAACAATGCAACCCAGTGAATAATTTGTGGAAAAGACAAGTAACAGGTATTCACATAATACAGAAAATTATGAAGAAAAGAACTAATTGAAAAGGATTACATAAATGAGGATAACTGTAGAAATCTAACCTACAAATAATGAGTCTTCTCAAAGAAGGAAACAGAACTAATATAATAAATAAAATATAAAAAGTGTACTAAATGTTTTCAAGTACTAAGACTATTTACTCAAAGGCTTATTATGATCTGGGGAAAAGTACTGAAAGAAAATCCATACTTAGATAATACTTGAAAAAATTGCTTGGCTCACAAAAATAAAGAAAAAATAACATACATATTTAGAAATAAATATATAGTTATAAAGGAAACACATTAGAAACATTAAGAAGTTGAAAATATAAAACCTAAGAAAAATTTTAGGAGTCAAACTTTCCTCAGAAAAGCACAAATAACAATAATTGCCTCAAATGCTTTTTGTGGCAAGATGGGTGGGTGAAAACAAATAGATTATTAGAAAATATAGAAACAATAGAGAATGTAAAATATAAAGCATTAAGCAGAATAGAGGATCTTTTTATTTTACCAAAATATTCCATCATAGTAAGAAAAGAGGTGTCCTGCATTATTCATAAGTCACCTGCTATAACAAACCATTTGAGTGGTTTAACACAATAAACCTCTTTAATGTTGCACATCAATGCCAGGGTACACTCCAATGTACTAGGTGTTCTTTATTCTGGGAAGCTGTTTTCTACCATTAAGTTGCTCTGCTATCTTCTAGAGTCTTACCATCCTCTATTGAATTTTCAGGATACAGACAATGCACAGTGAAGAGAAAGTGTGAAAAATTATGAGATAAATTTCAAAGATATATCCTAAGCTGGCATAAATCATTTCCTTCCACATTTCATTGGCCAGAGCCTGGTCATCTGGCCTCACCAAAAGCAAGAACAGATGGGGAATATAGCTCATCATTGGCTTAAGAAGAAAAATAGAAAACTGATACTAGTGAGCACAGCGTTCTTTGTTACAATTACTAAATATTTATATGTCAACAATCACTATTAAAACTAAATATTAAATTTGAGGAAAAATTGTCAGAGAACCGAAAGTATTATAATATTTAACGTATGGTTATGTTAGAAAAGAAGCTAATTTTAACAAGTTATAATCAATTAAAATTCCAGAGATAGTAGATGCAGACTTTATTGTCTTCTGAAGTATGTATGGAATGTTTACAAAAATAATCACATGTTTTGCAGTGAAGAAAACTTCAGTGGAAGAGAGTAGATTGGTTATAAGTTGACTTCATAGTCGAATTCATTGATTTTATGCAAATTGTTTACTTTGTGACAGTGATTCATACAACTATATATGAGTATAACCACATAGATAGAGACTCAAAGAAAGCCTTGGAATATTAGAAAGGGCTTTCTATAAAATGTGACATCTGGAATTGATTGAGAACTCACAGGAATTTAATAATTCATATAATTAAGTTTATATCAGCAGTCAGTGAAAAATGAAGTGTTATTAAACAAACACATTGGTATAGTATATCAGCAATTTGAGAAAAAAATATATTTTAAACAATTCTATTTAAAATAAGATCAGCTTGATTAATTTTATGTAAAACATCAAATTTCTGACTAACAATAGTTTCTAAATCAAGATGAAGAGAAATATACTGCAAATTGGAAATGGAAGAAAAAATATCTGAATGAACATGTAATATACATATTATTATTATTTTGAATGAAAAAAAGTAATTTTATGACAATGCAACCTAGAAAATAAGTATGCAGAAAATAATACTACAATTATATAAAGAGTTAAAATAAAAATATATCGGTATTAAAGAACAGAGGTGGAGAAATCACAAATATAAAGAAATATTTTAAAACTGAAAATGCTTACTTGCACCAATACTTAAAGATATCACAGGCAAGTTTTTTTGACTATTAAATTAAACCCCTGAAATAATACATTATGAGTAAGATAAAATTAGAATTCCAACCCTATATAAGAGGTTCTATAAATTGGTCCATATTTCTTCAAACCTACCAAAATATTCATACGTTTTCACATTTTTATTCTTTCTGATGTGTTTTTGTATAAACCTAAAATATTAGAAAAATAATTTCTGTAAAGAGGTGTTGATTAAAACATCACACACACACACATAAGTATATATGTGAAAAATGAAAGTTTCCTAATTGCTTTATATAGTATCATTTAACCCATTTTGCCTATACATTTCACACTATTATGATACTAATGAAACATTTTGAGGATGCAATAATTTAGAAATTGGCCATGACATTTTCATATTCAAAGAATAAACATAATTAAAAGTCATATGCATGTTGTAACTACAATTGCATTTAAAATGTAGATATGAAGTGTTTCTAAATAAAGGCAAAAAAGATTCAATCTGACAGAAAAATAAATTAGAGAAATAGACAATTCATAGGTAAATAAATATGAATAGATTTAAACATGAAAATTGCTAAATCCCACACATAAAATAGAGAAACAAATTAAATTGGCACAGAAAATCCATTTCTTATTTATCATATTGTAAAAAGGGTTCTAGAACTATAATGTGTTAATAAGGCTTTGAGAAAATGTGTACTATATTTTTGTTTATTCATTTATTTATAATATATATAGAAAATTAGCTATATTTACAACTACATATATATTTACTCTTTGACCTAGCAATTATACTTTAGGAATATATTTCAAACAAAATGGTGGTAAAAATATAAAAGATATATGCATAACCTTATTTATTGCAACATTCCTTTAAGAACAAAAGAAGGCAAGTGAAATATCAGCTGGTAAGAAACAGGTTGAATAAGAAAGTGTTTTAAAAACTACTATATACACAAAATGGAGCAGTGTGCATCTATCAGAAGCAACAAGGAAAATTACTATATACTAGTTTGTGGATTGAATACCAGGGTATATTTTTAAGTAAAAGAATAAAGGTTGAGTAAAGTGTATATAGTCAAGTGTGTATACCCTTTCTTTTTTGATGACTACCATATGATAATATGCATTTTACTCAACCTTAATTGTTTTACTTAAACTAAAAAGCTTCTGCACAATAAAACAAATATTCAGAAGAGTTAACAGAAAATCCACAGAGTGGGAGAAAATTTTCACAATCTATACGTCTGACCAAGGACTAATATCCAGAATCTTCAAATAACTCAAAGAAATGAGCAAGAGAGAGAAAAAAAAAATCCCAACAAAAAGTGGGCTATGGACATGAACAGACAATTTTCAAAAGAAGATATACAAATGGCCAACAAGTAAATGAAAAAACGCTCAACATCACTAATGATCAGGGAAATGCAAATCAAAACCACTATGTAATACCATTTTACTCCTGTAAAAATGATTATAATAAAAAAAATAGATGTTGGGATGGATGTGGTGAAAAGGGAACACTTTTGCACTGTTAGTGGGATATAAACTAGTATAGCTACGATAGAAAATAGTGTGGAGATTCCTTAAGAACTAAAAGTAGATCTACCATTTGATCCAGCAATCCCACTACTAGGTATCTACCCAGAGGAAAGGAAGTCATTATACGAAAAAGATACTTGCACACGCGTGTTTATAGCAGCACAATTTGCAATTGCAGAAATATGGAACTAGCCCAAATGCCCAAATCAATGAGTGGATAAAGAAAATGTGGTATATATATAACATGGAATACTACTCAGCCATAAAACAGAACAAAAGTATTAGCAGCAACCTGGCTGGAATTGCAGACTGTTATTCTAAGTGAAGTAACTCAGGAATGGAAAACCAAACATTGTATGTTCTCACTCATAAGTGGGAGCTAAGCTATGAGGATACACAGGCATAAGAATAATACAATGGACTTTAGAGACTTGGAGAAAAGGATGGAAGGGGGTGAGGGATAAAAGACTACACATTGGGTACAGTGTATGCCCCTTGGGTGATGGGTGTATGAAAACTCAGAAATCACCACTGAAGAACTTATTCATGCAACCAAATACCACCTGTTCCCCTAAAACCTATTGAAATAAAAAATAATTTTTTTAAAAAAGAGGAACCAACCCTGCCGACACCTTAATTTTGGGCTGCTAGTGTCCAAAATTCTGAGACAATAAATTTCTGTTGTTTAAGCCAAAAAAGATATATAAATATGCATTTGCTTAATCAAACATGAAATTATTTTGGAAGATCATAAAATATAAACAAATAAATAAAAGGTTTACCTAAAAGTGTAGGGAGAAAACAGAGTGGAGGAGACAGATATGAAAGATAAACTTCTTCACATCTACAATTTTAATAAAGTTGATTTTGGACTCCTGTAAATATTTTACATTGCTATGGAAAAATTTTAAAATGTACTCAAAGCAAAATGAAAATTAAACAAATAAACCTCACTGTGTATTTAACCAGTAGAAAAAAACACACAGGGAAAATTTATTTTGCGTGACTTGAAGACACGGTTACTAGAATGTATAATCCAAGTGATGGAATTTACCCTAAAACAAAAAGACCTGCTACATGAATGAATGAATACATAAACTCTTTAGTTTTAATAATTATAGTATAAATTATAATATTAATATTGCTATTCTGAGTCTATAGCATGTATATTTTTGCAAAGGAGCAATGATGTTTATATTAATGAGATTCTACATTTCTGACATGAAAGAAAAAAGACATCTAAGATTGATGTGGTTAAGTAAAACCTTGTAGTCTTTAATTTTAGTTAGTAGTAAAACTATGAATTTATGACATATTACTCTAAAAACACTTATTTCCTAGCTCTATCCTTTGAAAATGCCTAGAGAACATAATTAAGTATCTCTAAGGACCATTTGTGCCAAAATTTTGGTTTCTACTTACTATTTTCTACTAAAAGAAAGGAGAACTCTGGAGAAATGGCTGGTTGCAGGGATGAAATGGGAGTTGTACAGCATGTTATAGCAGAGAGCAAGGACTCTATCAAAGACTGAGTCATTTCAAAAGGACTAAGGACTAAGGAGCCAGCTGGGACAGACTCCCATCTGTCAAAGATGATTTTAACTTCAACAAAAGTTATAACAGTAAAGGAAATAAAACATTCTAGTAAGTGTATATATATGAGTACATAATAATACTCAAATACAATTTAACAGAACACAATCAGTGGCTAGCATTGTTAGACAACCAACTTCATATTTCAAAAACTGTCAAACAGAGGAAACAGACAAGCATTTCTCCCATTCCTATAAGGACTCTACCCAGAATATCCATATAGATGAGGAAGAAAAGTTTTCCTTTTACGTATTTTTCAGATAATAAATTTAAAAGAATAATTAGAGGCCAGGCATGGTGGCTCATGCTTTGTAATTCCAGCACACTGGGAGGCCGAGGCGGGTGGAGCACCTGAGGTCAGGGTTTCTAGACCAGCCTGACCAATATGGTGAAATTCCGTCTCTACTAAAAAATACAAAAATTAGCCAGGTGTTGTGGCGTGCACCTGTAGTCCCAGCTTCTTGGGAGGCTAAGACAGGAGAGTTGCTTGAACCCAGGAGGTGGGGGTTGCAGTGAGCCGAGATTGCGCCACTGCACTCCAGCTGGGGCAACAGAGTGAGACTCCATTTCAAAAAATAAAAATAAAAAAAAGAATAATTAGAATATCACCATTTTGTGACCCCAATTAGTTCATAAATCTAGGCAATGATTGTCACTGAAAAAAAGAAACAAAGTGCGAGTGATTACATCTGTAGGTTTGTATTGCTGGGCTGTCTCTCTTTTGTTGCTCTTAACAACCACTGATGATCATTGCTTTCTATTCTTTTTGTTGCTCCTCCCATTCTCTATGTTTTATAATGGATTATTTCAAGACTGTATTTGGATATTCCCTACATAGACTTATTCCAGCTCATGGCTTTAGATGTCATTTATACAATGATGATTTTTAAATTTATATCTTCATACCAGGTATCTTCTAGTCACTGTATCTGTTTATTCAACACCCATATTTAAATGTTTATTTTCAAAATTAAAATATTCACAACAGTTAAGGGTCGAATTATGTCCCCCTAAAAAGATATGCTCATGTCCTAATGCCTCAGAAGTTTACCTTATTTAGAAATATGGGTTTTGCTGCTGTCATTAGTTGAGATGAGCTCAGAGTAGAGTTGGGTTTGCCACTAAAATAATATGACTGGTTTCCTTATAAAGATGTTCATGTGAAAACATAGACAGGGAGAATGCCATGTGGTGACGGAAGCAGAGATCAGGGTTATGCTGCCACAGACCGAGGAATGGCTGGGGCTACCAGCAGCTGAAAGAGGCAAGGAGGGATCCCACAGAGGGTGAAGAGAGAGCATGGTCCAGCGACACCTTCATGTCAGCCTTTTAGCCTCTAGAGCTGTGAAACAACAAATTTCTGTTGTCTTAAGCCACTCAATGTGTGCAACTTTGGCTAGCAGCCCTAGGAAACTAACACAATAATCTATCTCCTGATTTTTCTGCCTTGACCAAATCTGCTCCTCCCTCAGTCTTCTTCTAGTAAGTAAATGGCTCCATTCATTCAGGTGTTTAGAACTAAAACCTAGAACTCATCTTTGATTCTTCTGTCTCACACTCTCCGTATTTAAACCATCATCAAATCCTGTTGGTTCTACCTTTAAAATACATCCAGAATCTGATTACTTTATAGCAAATTTATTTCCACCACTCAGTTCCAAGTCACTGCCATTGCTCATCTCTATTACTGAGATAGTTTGCTAATTAGTCTACCTCCTTCATCTTTCAACCTCTGTTGTGAATTCTAAATGTATCGCTCTGAATAATTGCTTTAGAAAACAGTCTGATCATGTTTCTTATTCTCAATTATCTCACAATATCCTCCAGTGTCTTCCCATATTAGACAGAATTAAAACCAAAGTCTTTAACTTGGTCTAGAAGAATCTCTATGATCTAGGTGTCTATTATTTCCCATCTTCCATCACTTTTCATAACATTTTGACCTCATCTTATACCAACAATTTTATTCCCACACCAATGATATATGTCACAAAGCCTATTTGCTTGCTGTTATCTGTGCCTAGAATGTTTTTCCTACAGACAGCACATCATGCTCTTCATCTCCATCTCTTTAAATATGCTCTTATCAGTATAGCCACCCCTGATCTTCCTATTTAATATTTCAACAATCTCAATTTGTATCCTTCTCTCATGCTTAACTTTTCTTCAATGTATTTGTAACCAACTGGCATGCTATAAAATTTACTTATTTATTTATTGCCCATTGTCTCTCACTAAAATGTATGGCCTATTAAAACAAAATTTAATTCTTTATTCCCTGCTATATCTCAGATCCTAAAAAGAGGTCTAGATCATAATAGGTATTTTATACATACTTATATAAACTAAAGATTACAAAGGTTAATGTTAATCACCCTGAGAAAACAAGCTATTTTAAAAAGCCTTACTATGTTTATTGCAAGCACGTGAAATAAAGATTCCATCTATAGATGACATATTTCTTCATTATAATATAACCATCAAAGCCAGTTTTGGGAATTAAACAGCTTGATTTATGATCGAATTTAAACTGATAAAACCGCATTTTTAAAGTAATGTAAGATGCAATTATTTCACTAAAGTATATCCTTCTTTTACATTGTGCTGATTAGTACTGATGCCAGAGTGCTTGTCAAACTGTGACTTATAAAGTAATTAAATTTCCTTTTGCCTAAAATAATCATTAGAAATGTGTAATATACGACATCAATGATAAACTTCACTTTTTTATGCATTTTCTTTATATAAGTTGCATTGCAACATGGAAACATAAGCGACTATGAGGCATCAACTTGCAAATAATCTATTCCAGAATTTTAAATTTGATATTTCTATTCAGTGAGCTTAACACTTTTGGTCATGTATGTGTATTAAATAATAATACCTGATTACTAGCAACTTCACATTCTTATAAAATGTCTTTGAAATGTCGAGTTTTCATGCAGAGTAGATGTCTATTGTATTTTACTGCCAAAATAACATGTTTCAAATAGTAAAACGGCAGGGGAATACTGACTGAGCTATTAATAAAACACACCAGCTTTTAGCTGGCAAAGCAGCCTTCTTTCCATCAAACATGTCTCAGCCTTTAATAAAGAAACTCAAGTGGTGTAGGTGAAAAATTACTTTTCTCACCCGGTCATCTGTCTGTCATGTATTATTCAGGTCACCAATGTTTGTCCTGAACTGTATCATTCTGTAGTTGTGTCAGGTATGAGATATGTTCAGTGTAATTCCATCAGACTTTGTGAAGTTGATTAGAACAGATCACCTTTCGGCATGGGCACAAGTTATCTCAGCAGATTGAGTGAAAAAGACTTATTTATCTTTGCCTTATAATAAAGAAAGAGATGAGCAAATTTATCCATTAACTTGAAAAGAGTCATATATTTGGTGTGAAAACAAACTATAGTCAGTAATTCTATTGAAAATACTATAGTACATGAATGTTTCTTCAGGAGAAAAATAATTGAGTCTACATTTAATAGTATGAAATATTTAAGAAAAGCACACACATTTTATTACAGTCCTTAAAATAGTAAATGTTTTTCCTGAAACAAAATGATAGAATATAAGAAAAAAATGCCATATCTTTGATGGTTTCCATTGGCTTTTTTTGCAGCATTATTTTTGCAAAGTAATTTGTACTTTGATTTCTTTTTGCAGAAAATAATCTTCAACATTTAGGCAATCATTATACTATTATGTCTTAACTAAACCATAGACTATTTTACAATAAGCATTCCAAACACTCAAAATAATCATGATGAGACTTGGACTCATAAAATGATATGTGAGTTTGTGTAAAGAAACTTAAAATCTTGTCTGGCATTACCTGGGGTCCTTAAGTTCCTCAACTGTCAAATTAACAACTGAAACTAATGGAGAGGAAGCAAGGTGGTATACACCAATCATACAGTTGTGGTCTGTGGTCAAATTTGGATTCAGCTACTTATTAAATTCATGATTTTTGATATCTTTTTAAAAATGAGAATGAAGTCAAAGGATCATATAGTAGCATGTCTAGCACATAGTAATGTTTAAGCATTACGTCTATTGTTCAAGCACTGACACATCCTCAGATGATTTAGCATAGCACAAAGTAGAAATCAGTGTATGTTATTTAATCTCATGTCTCCAATTGTTGATTCTATGAATTCTTGAAATGATTTCTGAAAAAATATAGAAAATTAGCACTAAAGACAAACTAAGATGTTTAGTAGTTTTGCAGCAACAAAATTTGTATTATTGTATAAACAGCAAAAATGCATATTGTGAAACCTACTGAGGAATTACTTTACTATTATTTTTGTACATATATTTTACCTAGAGTAGCCAAAAAACTGAAAAGCAAAGTTGGGATTTTTCCTAAGTTGTTTTTCACCACCTGCTCTCTGGAATGTGTTTTGAAATAGAAAACTTTAGCAACTGCCTTAACCCTTCCTCTACATCACCGTTGTACATTTTGCTATAACTTGTTTTGTGTAGAAACAAGAACAGTGTCTTCCTATCTTTCTCCCATTTTGTAAACCTATAAGTTTCACTTTGCTGGGTGTCATAGCTCAAAGCAACAAGTATTTATTAAACTTCAGAGATGTGGCCAATATTGTGCTGGGCTGTGGAGAATACTTGACAGGTATAGCCTTTTTTTCTCACAGAGCCAAATAAGTTTTTGAGCAGGTGAACAGAAAGGCTTACATGTATAAAGCAAGACAAAAACAACATAGGGCAATTCTAAATTAAGTGTATCTCAAAGAGCAAATTAAAGCTCCTAGAAAAGTTTTGAGAAGCGGAAATATCCGAATAGAAATATCAAATTTTAAATTCTGGAAAAGATTATTTGCAAGTTGATGCCTCATAGTGGTATGTTTCCATGTTGCAATACTTTATAGGAGAAGATTAACTTTGTGTATTTACATTGACAGTAATGTAAATAGTATTTACCATTTCTATGTGCTAGATATGCTACTGTATGACACTTTTACTTTATTCTTATTTTTAAAAAGATGTCCAAAATCATGTATTTAACACGTAGCTGAGTTCGGATTTGACCACAGATCACAACTGTATGATTAGTGTATAGCATTTTGCTCCTTCTCTATTAATCTCAGTTGTTAATTTGACAGATGAGGAACTTAAGGACCCCAAGTTATGTCAGACAAAGAAGCAAACTAAATTCATGCTCATCTTAGTTTACATTCTAAGATCTTGTATTTTTTAGCAAAATTGTTTGTTTGGGATTTTAAGTTCTCCATGTGAATTATTCTTTGGGATCTTTTTTTTTTTTTTTTTTTTTTTTTGGTGGTTTCAAACCCATTGGGATTTAAACAGACATCCAAAGCATACCTCTTTTATTGTATAGATCTGAGATTACCTTTAACCCCGGCTGCAGAGTGTTGGGGTCCGCGTGTTTCCTAAACAAAGGAATGAACACACAAGACAACACAAGACAAGACAAACATGGTGGCTGCGTCGAATGGCGTTCTGCTTTATTTTATACAGTTGTTTGTGGAATGTTGCCAAGTCACAAGACACGTTGTTGTTTTTCTGACCTTCCCCTGACTTTCTGGATTTTCAAGATGTTTACACATAAACAAGCCCCCAGGGTCTGCTGTTAGCAGCTGGCTCCTTTGTCCTCCCTGTTTGCAGGGAAGGAATGCCCTGCTTCGTTTGCAAGAGCAGGACTTACCAGGAACGCCCTGCTTCGTTTGCAAGAGCAGGACTTATTGGAACGTCTAGTTTGCGAGCACATAGTCCTCTACAGCAGAGGTGGGCTCTGATTGGCCTGCCCTAATGCAATCAGGGCAATATAATTGAAGAGCAGACACATGAGCTAAATTTGTCCAGTTGCAGTGAAACTCAGAACCTTTGTGCCATGCTGAAGAGAAAACATATCAACGGTCACATCATAGACCTAACCAATAAGGTAGAAGCATTTAGCCTTGTGGCTGATATCAGTCATCTTTTGGCCAAGACGATATCAGCTTGAGGATGCAGAAGACATGGGGGAGAGGGATAAAGAGAATTTTGAAGAAATTATCTAAAACCTTGCATTACTTCTGGACTTCTCAGAAGAATCAACCTATTTCTCTTATTTTTCAATACAATTTAGATTAGATATGCTGTCACATGTTGCCTTAAGTGCTTTTTGAAAATAGATAAGCATACGTATTTTTAAAAAAGAAAAAATTAAAAGTAATATACATTGTGTTTTTAGATAACTAATTATATTATATAAGTTAAGGTTATTTTAAATAGCAAATTTTCTTACCAAAAGGATTTGATCTAAAATACATACATTAAAAATATTAAAACATCTCAAAATGTTGAGATTAAACTTGAATACTCTCTGAAAGTAATCACACATAGGAGAATCTATATCACCATCAATAATAAAACAAAGTTACTTAAAATATAACAGAAGTACAAGTAGTCAGTGTGTGTTGGTGGTGAAGAACATGGGTTCGGGAGTCACATATAAGTGGGTTTAAATGTCAGTTCAGTAACTTACTTGCTGTGTGACTTTGGTTAGGTCATTTAACATATCTAACCCTCAGCTTCCTCATCTGTAAAACGTAAAACAGAAAAGGCCACAGTTACCAGAAAAAGAGATTTAGCATCCATTCCCGTGTTCTAAGAAACATAAGCAACTACTTACCCATTACCAACGAAAGCTTTAGCCTTACTTTTATCTCCTTTTGTTCTAGATAAAAATTGAGATAAGTAATCAAAGGCCAGTGTGGTGACTTGTGCTTGTAATCCTAGCACTTTGGGAGGTCAAGTGGAAGTATTGTTTGAGTCCAGGAGTCTGAGACTAGCCTGGACAACATATCAGGACCCCATCTCTAGAAAAATTTTAAACCTAGCTGGGTATGATGGCACATGCCTAGAGTCCTAGCTACTTAGGACACTGAGGCAGGAGGGTCTCTTGAGCTCAGGAGGTTGAGGTTTCAGTGAGTCATGATCATGTCACTGCACTCCAGCCTGGACAACACAGTAAACTCTGTTTAAAAAAAAAAAGTAATAATTTCATTGGCCTTGCTTTTTGGCAACATTTAATTCAGAATTGGCTCAGCTTCCTTAACTTTGCCCCAGAATCCACCAACATTATCTCAAATCCTATAAGCCTCATCCAGATCCCTTTACTGATATATCTCACCATTTCTTCAGAGTGTTTTTTCCTTTTGCTAAGTAAATTGCCTTTTAAACTACATATGTGTTCCTAGTGGTCTCTGGTTAGTGAGCTTTAATAAATCATAGGATTGATTCATTCAATTAATTATTCACCTGTATTTTACAAATATTTAAATCTTAATTTCAGCTGAACTTTATATTAATTTTTCCAAGAGACTTTATTTTGAAAAAAATCAAACCTACATAAAACTTGAAAGAATAACTCAATGAACATCTATATACTCTTTACCTGAATTCAATTCTAAATATTGCAGTAAATTTACAGTATTAACTAAGCACCTACTAAATCCTAATTTAGGCCGGTTGGGGTGGCTCACACCTGTAATCCCAGCACTTTGGGATGCCAAGGTGGGTGGATCACTTGAGGTCAGGAGTTCAAGACCAGCCTGGCCAACATGCTGAAATCCCTTCTCTATTAAAAATACAAAAATTAGTCAGGTGTGGTGCACACCTGTAGTCCCAGCTACTCAGAAGGATGAAACATGAGACTCCCTTGAACCCAAGAAGCGGAGGTTGCAGTGAGCCGAGATCACATTGCTGCAATCCAGGCTGGGCAAAAGAGCAAGACTCTATCTCAAAAAATAAAAAATAAAATCCTAATTTAACTAATTATATTTGATAAGTTAAGCAATCCTTCAATCTTTAAAATCTTTTCTTACCTTGGCCTCTTTTCACAGAATTTATGTGGGTATTCTTCCATATCTCTTTCCACACTTTCTTGTTGTCTTTGAAAGACACAACTTTCTCTACTCATCTGTTCCATGGAAGAGTTTATTAAGAATTCGTCTTGGCCGGGCGCGGTGGCTCAAGCCTGTAATCCCAGCACTTTGGGAGGCCGAGACGGGCGGATCACGAGGTCAGGAGATCGAGACCATCCTGGTTAATATGGTGAAACCCCGTCTCTACTAAAAAGTACAAAAAAAAAAACTAGCCGGGCGTGGTGACGGGCGCCTGTAGTCCCAGCTACTTGGGAGGCTGAGA